>NC_089274.1:17813632-18124132 GCF_963678975.1 Dysidea avara
GAAGTATATAACAACTTTTGCAATGATACGTTGAATGCCAACTCAGCTGGTCTCTATTGGGCAACATTGTATTAGTTTTACCAGTTTGGTCCTGCCGTATGTGACCACTGGATAATTAACAAAAAAAATATACTAAAACAGAAAATGCATCTAGACTTTCTGAACAACTTGCTCTCTATAACAAGGTGGACTCATTATTGAGGTGGCCACTAAGTAGGCCTGTGCTGGTTAATCATGCCAATTTGAATGTGCCCTGTTCCATGATAGATTCTGCATTCTGGAAACCTAAAGTTTCAATTTCTTAATGTTTCAAGTAGTGTGTAAAATCCAAAGGGGTTTCCTGAAACTCCTGGAAACCCCCCGGTACGCCCCTGAATTTAGGCAAGTAGTGTTAACATCAGAAAGAATTGAAGGTACAAAAGAGAAAGTACTTACTCTAATAGAACACAAGGGACAAATACACAGATAAACGAACATGCATTCAGTTGGCATGCCCATACCTGCCCTATACCAATCAAATGTGTTAGCTACTATTATAATTTTCCAACAGTGAATATGCATTGCTGTGAAGCAGAACCAGGAAGCTATGAACTTACTATAGCTATGCACAAAAAAAAGTATGCATCAAAAAGAAAACAGGTGGGATTCAGACTTGCAACCTATGCTGCAGTAACTGCAACAGCTTCAGGGAGGTGCCATACCAGCTGAATTGTTTGTCCTGTGGTTTGCAATGTAATGCAGCTGAAGTTTTCTCTATATCATGGCCTTCAACATGTTGTAGCAGACAAAGGAAAGTACGTAGACACTCACAATAAACTTTTTGAGATAGCCAGATGATGAGTATTTCATGTTGCATGTAAATCATGTTGATAGGTGCATAGACTGGTGAGTATAAGCATCATCAATATCTAACATTTGAAAAAGATGTTATGACAAGGTGCATTGAGAAGAAAAAAACTGTGATGGGCAGGAATATGAATTCAGGACCTTTGGGTTAACAGTTCTATGCACTAATACTAGGGTTGTTTGTTCATGGTTTAGGCATGCAGGGATGTAGCTCAAGTTTTCCTCAACACCAAAGCCTTCAATGCTCGACGAATGACAGCGGTTAGAAACTTCATTGAAAAGTGATATAATTCTTAGATGATGAGTGCTTTGTTTGACTCAGCAACTGCTTCGATACATGCATCAGCTTGTGAGGTAATTGTCTGATGTCAAAGGAATGTAGACAGACAGATAGCTTTTTAGCTTTATAGAAATGTTTGAATGATTTATTCTTTTAACATAGTGATTTCAATATAGCGACACAGACTGGTGTGTCTATTTTATAAGACTGGACCAGTTGGACTGAAAATTGCAGTTTTAAAGTCTATTATATGGATTGGATTTACAACTAACCAGAAATATCTATAATTAAATGGAGTTAGGTACAATATTTTACTAAATATATGACTTGCCGTGCTATATAGACAGTGAGATAGTTATAAAGCATCACTAGCGATGGTGTTTTCTCCCACTGACAAGATCTAATAATCTAATAGAGCAGTCAACTACTGTCACATCTTATAATCTCCTCTCCTCCCTTTAAGGTAAGACCAATGACACATGCCTTATTACATTCTCAAGAGATCGCCAATGACCTGGCACTCTCATACTCTATCCAATTATAAATGAGAAATCTGGAATTATCTTACATATTGCATCTTTTCATTATATTAGTATTAATGACTTGTCACAGTGACTAAAATCATAATCAAAATACTTTGGTGCTGCTAGCTCCTTAGCAAAAAAGTAAGGGTATGGCCATTTCAATACGTAAACTGCTGGTTACGTCAGATGATTGTTCTCCAATTCAAATAAAAGCATTGCTTTGCCAAGGCAATTTGTGTGCTAATGGCATTGGCATGCATTAATTGGCTAGCACCGAATTCTAGCACTAGAAAAATGATATTGGACCTGTATTTCACCAGACTCTTACTTTTTTGCGATGGGGTCCAGACTAGACCAAGACATGATGGCTTTGACAATGACTGGCAGACTGAGTAGCTATGACAACTATTTGGAGCAATGGACTGTCAGATATTTGATCATGTTGCTGTGTAAAAAACATTTTGTGCTCCTGTTGAGACTACTGTTGTCTACTGTCATTTTGGAAGAAAAAAATTTAATGTCATATTTTCACAAATATTTATTGAAATGCTAAAATGTCTGGGACTCTCATATTTGGGGTTTTGCGACTGTATGCTGTTATATAGCCTTACTCTGCCATGGTACTAAATGCATTACACTGAATAAAAAAATGTTGTTTGACCCAGAAAATTAAAGAGCCCTGTACATTGCAGCAAACCTGCACAGAGTTTTGTAACTAACCAGGAGATCCTTTCACTATCCTGCAAACATTCACTGGACTCTTCACGTCTACACCACCCTATAGGTACATGTGATAACACACAAAAGTATTTAGAAGTCAGTGTAGCTAGACCGCTGGAAACTTACTGCCACATGGACTCCAACAATTTCATCTTGTCCTTTTTGCAACAGGACTCTTCTTTCCTAAAAAGACAAGGAAAAACTGGAGTCATTTTGCTTATTTCTCAATACCTGTTCTATCTCAACATCTTCCCCAAGTCCCAGTTGTACATTCCTCTTGAGAATTTGCAAGACATCGTCATTCAGCGCTGCTTGTATCTCCTCTTTGGCTTCCAAGAATAGTAGTCCAACTTTATTCTGTAAAAGCAATCAGTATGATGATCACGATCATGTCCCAGCTCCGCCCCTCAAGCACCGGTCTCAACTGACTACGATAATCGCGTAGCTGCCGGTTATATATATTACTATGTGTGTGTAATGTATGTAGCTAAACTATTTATGTAGTACTCTTACGTGGAATGGCATTAGAACGGTTGTTTATCCAACATCAGCTATATCCTATTTTTTTCGAGCGAAATACTGGGCGTGACTACGTTTGAAGCAATGACATAACTTAGTAGTCGTGAAAATTGTATAAATGAATAAAATAAGTTACATGCTACAAGTTGTCATATACTGATAGCGAAAGTGCATCATCCAAAACTGGCATCTTCAAAGGCAATCCATCCATAGCTAATAACCAGTAGGATTCTGTCAATGTCTTTTTCTGCCATGAAACTAGATCTGGGCACCGCTCAAAGTGAAATCCTCCATGTTGTTGTAGAAGATCTCTGCATGCTTTACTCACTCTGATTTGCAATGCTAAACCTGATGCACATAAGTTTTGAGCTTCTTTCATTGTTGGACCAAACAACTTATACTTGGGAACTTGTCTAGAGCCTTCAGCTGTTTGCAGACCAACAATTCCCCCCAAACAATCACCAGCATGCAGAGCAACACGCATCTGAAGACGATAATCTGGTTTACTGGGTATTGTAACTTGTGTTGACATGCTCATCAACTGCAGAGCACCTACTGCTAGTATTGCAGCATTTTTAGAAATATTTGCTGTTTTCTTGGGAGTAACTGCAGCTCTATGAAGATCAGAAGAGTTAAGTTTTCCATGATGATATATTTCATGACCGTCAAATGCTTCGTCACCAGTTTCGTAACAACTATCGGTTAGTGATATCGGAGTTTTTGTATCGTATCTTCCAGACATCTGCCTACTCTGAGTTACTGTTTTATCATTTCTATCCTCGGTTCTGGTGATGCCACAAACAGCTGTGCAGCTATCAGAAGATCTCTCCATTAAGAAAACAGACTTGTTTGAGAAAGCGTCATCTATGATGGCATGAATATGATCCACTAAATTGATGACTTCGTGCGGCGGTAGATCAGAGACAAGAGATGAGAAGCCCACTACATCACAACAAGCAATTGCCACTGATGAAATGATCTGGCTGAATGATGCATTGTCCCCAGATAAACTGGATGATTGTCCACTAAGCAATGACAACGGCAGTTCACTGAACATCAAAGCAAGTGATCGGTTTTTCTCCTTTTCTAAATTCTCACTTGTAATTGAGAGCTCTTTCTCTGCCACCATTAGTCTTTCAGTTAGCTCATCGTTTTTAGCTTTAAGCTCTTTGATCTTGGCATCTGCAGTTTGTTCAAAGTGGTTCTGTTCTAGTGCAAACTCTTTTTCTTTCTCTAGTACAGTATCTCTTGTCCTTTCAAGTTGCCACTTCATTGCAGTAGAGGAGGGGCCGTGCTTCGACCGTGATGATACGCTGGAACCTGCTCCCATCTACTTGCAAATAGCCCAACCCCACGCCCAATCCATCAGTTCGACTTACTCGTAAAACGGCTCGATGAATCTACTATACGGAAACTAGCTAGTTATGCTCTTTATAAACAATCTGTAAATACGATAAAACTTAAGCGATGTTTTAGTCAACGTACAAACGATCTCTGTTTTGACGAGTTGCTAGGCAGCCATTATTGGAATTGCGCATGCGTAGAAAGTTCTCCTGAAAATAATGGCAGACCAACCGTAAGCATGTTGTCAGTAATCTTTACGAACTGTTTGTTGTAGGATGAATAATCACTTACTTTTCATCATAACGGTATTTTAAAGTACATCTTTTTGTTTTCGTAGAGCAGAGAAGCTTCCCACGGTTCCCGAAACGCTTCTTAAGAAACGGAAGAGGCAACAGGCTATTCGAGATGCTCAAGTGAAGGCCAGAACGGCATTGTATAAGGCAAGTGGAAGTGTGCGTGTTACAAAAAATTGTTGCTGTGTTTGTTGAAAGAAAAGAATATTTTTTGGAGATGTGCGTTTATTGGAATACCACGTGTTTTAGAAAAGGAAAGAATCTCGAAGAGTGATCTTCAAGCGTGCAGAGCAGTATGTCAAGGAATACCGCCAGAAGGAATCAGACGAAATAAGATTAAAGAGAACTGCCAAGAAACATGGGAACTTCTATGTGCCTGATGAACCCAAGCTAGCCTTTGTGATCAGAATTAAAGGGTATGATAGTAATAGCATGTTTAATATCATTACTACTTGTTTGTGTTTGTAGTATAAATGGTGTGAGTCCGAAGGTGCGCAAGGTGCTTCAGCTATTACGTCTACGCCAGATCAACAATGCTGTGTTTGTGAAGCTCAACAAAGCATCTATAAACATGCTGCGTATTGTTGAACCCTACATTGCTTGGGGGTGAGTACTATATAGTATTGTAGATACAATGGGACCTTTGAACTTTTTGACAACCTCTGTTCTTTGTTGAAGGTGAAATCTTGGAATGGGTCTTATGAGGTTCCGCTGTATTCAGTTGTCTGTGTTGATACCCCCAGTACTTAGTGTTTTATGTACATTTGATAGATGTGAAGTAAAAAGAATATAATGCTTCTTGTAATTTCACATGAAGGCTGTGTGTGGGTACATTGCTATTTCTTGGAGTGAAAGGTAATCTATGGTACCTTTCCTGCCATTGAAAACCAAATCCTGATTTGGGTACTGACCACTAAAATGTTCTAACTGCAAATGCCATGAAAAACGTAGTGTGTATGTGTGTGCTGAGTTTACTATTCTTGGAGTGAAAAGTACACTCTACCAATGAAAATTATTTCATGTACGGAATCCTAAGGGTTAACCACCCATTGCCTATAAGTACATGCATGCATACACAGCCATACTAATTTTTGTATAGAATTCACCTATTAATGTATTGTCCCACTACCAGTGTTGGGAGTAACACATTACATAATATTATTACTTTTGTGATAACTAAGTAATATAACGAAATACGCTAGAAAAACGGGTAATATAACTCGATTTACTTTACTTGCAAATGTAACGGGTTACCTAAGTAATATATTACTGTAATGAGTCTAATATTGCGTAATATTATTACTACAAGTGACGAAGTTACTAATCTCGTTAGTTAATTTCTACCTAGCCAAAACGAAGTAACGAAGCCTACTGAATGAAGCTTATTCACCAGCTTCTTACTTATAACCAAGATTTGCACATTGTCCAACAACGCAATCATGTCATGTGATAAAGTGGTAGTTTCACACGTGACAGTTTAAGGCTGTGGACACAAAGTAATATAATATGTAATATTATTATAGTTACTTTATTTTATGGGCAATATGTAACTGTAACTAAATAGTTCAGTTGCAAGTAATATGTAACTAGTTACTTTTACAAAGTAACTTGCCCAACACTGCCCACTACCCCAGGTATATAGACACACCTCAATGTCTAGTGCCCCCCAAACCTAGTGTGTCAAATCTCCAGGTGCAATTCAAGGATTTAGCAAGGTAGAAACTTGGGCACTTGGTGAAGTGTCCCATGGTGGGATGACAGTTTTGCATGTTAATTCTCCCTGTAAAACCCCACTTATGTCCAGGGGTAGTGGGAATATATATCAATAGGCACATAGCAACAAACACCAAATGTATGTAAACTTCTCTTGTATGGTTTTGCATGTAGTATAGACATACCAAGGTGATATTTTGCTTCCTTTACATGAACTGGGATGTGGTTGAGGTGATGTGAGACTTGTGGATTAATTGTCAAATTTGGTAGTACCGTATAGTAGGGATCATGATTGACCGTAGTCTCGCAATATCTTCCTTAGTAGTATTGGTTGACTTCAATGTAATTTGAAAAGTTACAAAATAAATTATTACAAAATTTGAACCAAGTACCCCTCCACGACTTTCCGAAGGTTGGCTGTTTGGCGCATACCCAGTTCCCTGAAAATGGTATGGGAAAACCATATACCTGCATGTCTGTCCACACACCCACATGAGCAAACAAGCTTTTGAACTACAGAAAATAAACCTTCATGTCATGAATATAGGCTGTGTGTATGTAAGTGATTATTGTTTCAGTGACCATCCACACTCCCTTCAAGTAAACTTACATTCACTATAGTACTTAGTCGGGGTGTTATATCAGGCATTTAATGACTGAAAATAATTTAGCAGGCTTTGTATTTTACCAGGAATGACGTATCCTTTGCAAACAAGTGTCAGACCATTACAATAAAAAGTGCTTAATCCTTTGACAACCAATGTCCAATACCAATATATTGGATGCCAACACGTGGACTTGTATAAACTCTTATAACTTCGTAGCCGCTCACACTAAAGAATTCACTAACACCACACTATTTACCATGAACTAAAATAATACCAAGCATCGCTTCAGTCAAAAACATCTCCACTATTAGATTGCTAGTTTTTCCATAATTACTCTACTCCCACTACTTTGATCTATATATCTCCATCATGCTTTGTGTATGCTAATATTGATGAGTTCGATACTCGTGATCAAAAAATCATTATTGTGATGCAATAATCACTACTTTATTAATATTGTGAGGTATTGGTAGATACTTATACGATATTAAAACAATAAGAAGTGTTATATCCCTACTGTGCTCAAGATACCACAAAGAAGAGCACAGTAGGGATATAATACTTATTGTTTTATTGTGATTTAATATTGTGCACTACTCCAGCTTGTTTCAGTACTTTTTATCAACATGCTATGGTCCCTGCTGTAGTTGAAAATTTGTGTACTTGTTAACAAAAAAAAAGTAAAATGAAATCATGACTGTCACGTATACTGCATCAAAAGAAAGAAATGGCGCCATGCGCCCCAGCTACCAATTATCGTCTGATAAGTGAAGTATTGATCATGCTTTCTTGTCAGCTATGTTCAAATCATTACACAGCATTACAAATAAAATAAAATAAAATAAATCAAGAATGGTTTGAAAAGCACCTCTGCAATCAAAGTAGCCACTATGAAAAATCTGTTATAAAGAGAAGCCATCATGTGCTACCTCCAGATTGACACCTTTCACTGTCAGCCAAGGTGAATGGGACACAAAGGAGGACACTGGTAAGTCCGTGAGGAATGCATTGTATGTACTGCGGTATGCCAAAAGGCACGTGTCCGGCTGAAGCGACATTGGACAGTGAAAAAATCAAGTCTGTAGCTTTAGCCATTATCGAGTTGCACGTGTCTGAAGGCATCAGTCAGTCAGTAGAAAATTCCGTTTAATATAATTTTAAAAAAGTTCCATAGCAGCTCGTTGAAAATCTTTCAGGTTGATCTAAAGGCTTGTTTGGGTTTAGTTTTACCTAACAAATTGTCATCAGGGAAAAATGAGCCTGGTTTTTGGGTGATGTTTTCATTGGGCCAGACCCACTCCACTCCTTTGTGGTCCCTACTACAGTGGAACCTCTCTTATCCGGGGGGTCTGGTACACACTACTGTCCGTATCTCAGAAATGTCCGTAACTAAGAATAACATGCTATTATGCTAAAATGACTAACTTAAATACAAGTAATGTTGTTATTGCTATCAGTTAGTGGTATGCAGTTTAGTGGGCAGAGGGGGAAGTCACTACAGAGCATTCATGGTCACTCCCCTGGGCTGTAAAAATCCACCTAGCAACCAAGTGGTAGTTATATTAGTAGAATAAACAAGTCACCAAACAGACAAACAGCAACCTTTAGGCTCCCTCCTTGTGTTTTCATCTAAACCAAACTTCATTATGGTCAATAAACTACAAGCCACATGACTAATTTGGGCTGTCCAGACAACAGAGGTTCCTGGATAATAGAGGTCTGGATAAGGGAGGTTCCACTGTATACAGTACTATCATCACTGTATGATTGCTTGAAATTTGATTGAAGATAATTACTTTTCAATTAAAGTATAATCACAGTAGCTATCATGACAGTGAATTTTCTATTATCGCTCAGCACTAGCTACATTCGAACTTGATTCTTCAGTGACAGAAGAATCTGGTGACCGGTGATCATAACTTTTGAAGCCTTTGAGTTTAGTCTTTTGAAGAAACCATTTGATTTAATAGAGATTCCCTTGTACTGACCAAAAATCAAAAAGCTAAGTAGGCTCATCATTCCTTCACCATTCCAAATTGCTGCATTAGTCATGCATGCCACATAAAGCCATAAGCACTGCTGTACATTTTAGGGGCTTTTATTTAATTCCTTAAATTAGCCACATGGTAGATAATAAAATGCTTGTCTCCACAAGGCTAACAAAGCGATGAAGAGGATGGATGACACTATTCTTTATCACTTACGAGCAGAGTACCCAGCCTTCCTGATCATTAGAATTGACAGTAATGGAGTTAGCAATGCTGCCCATCAGGAAAGTTGGGTCACACATCGTAAGATACTTTCATATCCTCACCAAGTAACTTGACCATTTGTGCTTCAACTAAGCTGAAAATGTGGACAATGTCACCAGATGTGATCGAGTGTGGGCAGCTGGAGACGAGGCTACTTCAAGCTTTACAGTAATTCATGCTTAAATAAACTTTCCAGCTGCTAAAATGAGTGTTGCTTAAAAGATCTTACTGGCATGACAAGATATACAGTTCATGTACAAAACCTGCTTACAGTCCAAATTTAGGACTGCAAAGAACTACAAGTTATTGAGTGCGTAGGTGGCTGGGGATGAGACTTGAGTTTTAAGACATTGATTTTGTTGTAATCTAATGCTTGTAATCCCCCCTCCCTGTCAGATTATTACACTGTACGGTATTGATTTTATACTGATAGACATGTTTTGAGGGTGCCTAGACAGTAGATACATTTAGACACACATACCCTAGTGTACTGTGTAGACAGAATTTTATAATTAAGTCTGCATGTACTTAACCAATCTACCTGGTTTCAAAGTGGTTGTGCAAATTTCCTGAAAAATCAGGAAGTACACTGTTGTTTCTTTGCTGCTGTTTCCACCACTTGTAGCAGGTAGAGTGTAGTAGGCTAGCTAGATATTCACTGCTTCACTGTATATTTCCACTGTTTCAACAAAACTTCAAAAAACAGGTACTAACTACTTTTTGCAATTGTTTAGCTCAAGCTGAGCAGTACTGAAACATAAAATCTATCACACATCTCTTTGGTTGTGTAACTGCTGTGACGAGAAGTTGGCTAATAGTACTGCTGCTGAAATATTAGCTGATGCCATTGTCACCTGTTGCAAACAATATTTCTCCAAATGTCCACAGACACGCTGTGTTCTTGTTCAGTACAGAACACAATAAACAATGTAAAAGGAATATCCACACCTTCAAACAGTACATTTCCTAATGCATTTCCAATCCATTAGGAATGCATAGCACTGCCTTATTTGGTTGACATGAACATAGTAATTTTATATGGATGTAACATTCAAAGACATTTATGTGATGTTTTGCTGTTTCCATCCTCTGTAGTTATCCTAACCTAAAGAGTGTACGAGAACTTGTTTACAAGCGTGGGTTTGGAAAAGTTAACCACCAACGGATTGCTCTATCAGATAATGCCATCATTGAAAAGAGCCTTGGTGATAAGGGCATCATTTGCATGGAGGATTTGATCCACGAAATCTACACTGTTGGAGAACACTTTAAGGAGGCAAATAATTTCCTCTGGCCGTTCAAACTAAGTAATGCTCGTGGTGGATATAGGAAGAAAACAAATCACTTTGTTGAAGGTGGTGATCATGGCAATCGAGAGGATTACATCAATGGCTTGATCAGACAAATGAACTAGTTGACATGGACAATTGTGTATGCAATTATTCACATGTCTGAAAATAATTTTGAAGTATTTCACTGTATAACAAATGTGTATTAGGGTTTATATGGGGTGGGTATGAGGGATGCAGAATACTACACTGGAACTTTTTCACATACACTTTGAGGAAATAGTGCAGTGAAGGTTTCCTACTACAAAGGGTAGGTTTTGTGTTTATGATCCTTTGAGAGTATCTGGTACAATGTAATGCAGAATTTATTTGTCAACAGATATACTACTGCGAGTAGCATGGTGACCAGATTTACAAAAAGGGGTCTTAATAGAATGTGTGCAAAAAGTGGGGGGAACTAAAGAAAACTCCCTGTCCATCACTACAAACATAAGTTTGGTACAAACCGTTACAACACTAGCTCTAGCCAATAACACTATTTACATAAGTCTCTAATAATACAGTATATTTCACTTTTTACATAAATAATTCATATACATAAATAATTCATATACATAAATAAATAAGAATCACTCTGATTATTGTGACTGAGATTTAACCATCTCGATACCATTTTCTTTACTATGTTCAAGTTCATTGATTTTATTACGGCTGCACAAAGTCACATCAAAGAACACCCACGTGCAGACAGCAAATATGGAGGATAAGATTCTAATGCCAAGCATTAAACCAAATATACGAAGACTCAAATCGTCATTGTTATATACCCAACAATTTCCCCTGTCCCCACATTCTTCTTGCCAGTACAAACATGATCCATCAAATAGTGCACCAACTATAATGGGTGCAGGAATACTACCCAGTACCCTGAAGAACACTGACTGTACCCCTAGAGCTAGACTTCTGTGTTCATCCTCAATGCATCTGTAAAACACATGGCAGTTGGTACACATTGTATTAGAGGCTTTTACTCACCTTAGAGTGACCACTACATTAGGGATCTGACCTGATAAACTCATGATCAGTCCCAAGGCAATCGTCGACAGGTAAGGGATTAGTGCCTTACAGCCTGTGTCACAGTATTCATTTTCTGCAGTAGACTGGCCAGGGATACATGTGCAGTTCTCAAATACTGGATCCTAAAGATTGTACACAGAGAATGTATACAACCGCTCCCTAGTAACAACAGACCATGGTTTTTCCTCTAGATTAAGATGTCATCAATGAAATATAAGACAAACAAGTTGGTGGGTGTAATAAGGTGACTGTTCTATTAGGGTATTATTTATAGTACTAAATACATGCCACTCAGAACATTTTACTCTCTGATAATGAATATAAGGTTATTTATTAGAATAGTGTATTTACTTGGTTAAATGCTGCAGCTACTATTAGCCTAGTGTCAAAAACAGTGTGGCTACTATTCAAGGACGGCCACTATTTGAGGTTGGCGTTTATAGCATAAGCAGGTCATAAAGTGATTTGGTAGCCACCACTGGGTCTGGAATTTCTTTTTCATGTTTTAGCTGACTCCCTGTATTCACAGGCTTTAAGCCTTCTTCACAGGTCCCCAGTGGGATATCATTCACAATGTACACTAAAAAGGAATTAGCAGATGAATGGTACGGCCTCAAGATACATGATGTAGAATAACTATTGCTCTTTTCCTTGCTGAGAACACTACTGAGTATACTTCAGGATAACCTACTTCACTTTCCTAACTGCAGAAACACCTTAGAACAATCAAGGTATATGGATTCAATTAGTAGCTATGGTGTTTATTCAAGGGTGGCATTTATGTTCTATCATTAAGGGCACAGTGTGGATTCAAACGTGTGAATAATTTTGACTGCTGTATTTTGGTGACTGTTCTATTAGAGTATAATCTTGATGTTTACCATATAGAGGGAAACAATGGCGGGGGTAAACTTTGGCGAATGGCAAGCTAAATTGCATTTGGCAAAATTAACCTTTGGCAAATTCAAGCTCAATCTAGCTATAAAGATGCTAATCTGAGGTGCTACAAGTAATTGGCGGGCTAAACTTTGGCGAATTTGTAGCAAATCGCCAAATTCACCAAAGTTTCCCTCTATACGGTATAACAGTACACAATTATTGATACCTGGGTTTGGGACAAGGTACCATTCATAGCTATGCTTCTGTTGAATAGTCTTGGAGATATAATGCTAGACAGTTGGATCAGCAAGAAATATGATTTGTATATCGTAGCAGCTACACAGCAACTAAATAACAGGTACTTAATATATAACATAGGCTATATTATACGAAGTTGGGACTTGACTCTGCGTGTTCACTATGAACAGGAACTTTACCAAGGTATAGAGTTTTCTTTACATTCTTATGTGTATGCAAAGAAGAAGGCCATTCCAATAAAGAAATGATGATGGTAAACTTTGTTTCCATTGCAAACAAGTGCCTTTAACTGAACTCCAATCAAAGATATTCAAACTACACACAGACAAATCCAATGGTGTTATGGGATTTATTGATCTAACTGTTTCCAAAGCAATAAATGCATGCGTCTTTAATGTAGCACCCATAATTTTTAGCAAAACAAAATTTTGTGAACAAGGTGAGTTTTTGCTCAGCCGGTCACATATACTACTAGCATACACCCTGGTGTTTAAACACTAGAAAAAGGAGATATATTAGGTTTGCACTTTTGCCTTTATTACAAACATTTCAGTCTATGTACTTACATCTTTTGACATGTGATCATCTTTATCACAGCCAGCTCGGCATGGTGAAAAATAAGTTATGTCATCAGATCCACACACTGGTTCAAACACAGACGACTTGCAGTCACAATCACTGTTACAAGAGTCGTTCAACCTCAAGTCCCCTGATGTGCTATTACAATTAAATAGATATTTTACAAGACATTTTGTAAACACACGCAACTACCTGTTGTGATAAGAAACAGTTATACCAGCAATATCATGAGTTGAACATCTCAGAAAGAAACCGGCAAGAAATATAATCGATGTCACATTGATAATAGCATAATACAGAGCCAATCTCTTTGTAGTTGGCTTAAAAAAGAACACTAAAAATGCACCTGTCAGTGGAACAAAAGAAACATGATACAGGAATTCATCATGAAGTTGCTCACCTAGCATAATGCCTAGCCCAGCTGCTGGTATTGCAATTGCTCCAAATATTAATCCACTGGATGATGCATTGACTCCAAATTGTGTCTCAATGTATTTAGGTGAAAATACAACTAGTCCAGACACTACAAATATTTGGGTTGAGTAAGCAAGAGTTATGAATAGAAACGGCATATGTGCCAATAATTTGAGAACATGGCGAGGAAGATCTTTTAGTTTCACCCGATAAACTAGGTCCTCCTTAGTTGCTTGTCTACTTAGCTGCTGTGACATCTGCTTAATCCGCTCTTGTTGTATAAAGTCTGTGTCTGAATACTTCTCAGGAAACATGAAAAATAGAATGCTTATTAATATGGAAATTGCTCCACAGATAATATATCCTATCCACCAAGCACCCACCCAACCTGGGTCTGATTCTTCAAGGGTGGTCTCTGTTGAAGGGTCGACATACAGTTTAAGAAAACCACCTCCAATTCCAAACCCCAGTGCTGGACCTATCACTGCTAAGGAATAGAATATACCAAGCCAAATGGGAGCACGTTTAGGATGAACAATATCATCAATATAAGATGTTCCTATTGTGAAGAGTGGAGCAGCTCCAATTCCAATTAGAATATTTGCCAATATAAAAATAAAATAAATGCTACTTGATTCTTTACTACAGTCAGGAGAGAAGTCATTCTCATCACCGCATGCCTCAAATGTCAGATTGGCATCTTTCCCAACATCATAATCACCAGCAATAAACTGTGGAAATGCAAACAATAGTGCTCCAATTCCCTGTATGAATACACCAGCTCCCAACCACTTGGGTTTATGGCTGGTGCCACCAAAATAACTGATGAACACTACCGTCACTAATACAGTCAAATCAAAGGTACTTGTCATCATTCCAAGTTGTGTGCTAGAAAATTCATATCGTGTTTCCAGTGATGATATAACTACTGACGTTAACCCTAAAAAAGAAATAATATAACTATAATCATGGTGTATAAATTAACTAACTAGCTAGTCTGGTGAGTACTGTCATGTGATACTTGCAACGCTGCCACACCAAGAGTTAATAAAGTAATAATTGATATGGTCAAATGATAAACATAACTACCAACTTTGGTCAAATTTGTATAGGTAATCACACACATTTGAGTGCAATTAGGGAATAATTGTACGAGTAACAGTCAAAATTGCACGAAGCGAAGCCGAGTGCAATTTTGGCTGTTACGAGTACAATTATTCCATAATTGCACGAAAATGCGTGTGATTGTCTACTAATCACATAGTGACCACCCTTCGTGGTTTGTAGTACACATCTATCCAGTTCTATGTGGCCATTAACTTCTACCAGGTGATTGCATCATCCTTCTTTGTATTACATCATTTGTTGTTGCACTTAAAAGGCTTCACGTGTCAGCAATTCTGATTGGCTACTCAAAATGACTACATATGTTTAATAGGCTTCTATTGTCAGCTTATTTGATTGGCTATTCATTATATCACTTTCTTGTTGCACTTAAAAGGCTTCTGTTATTCCGCTATTTTATTGGCTACTTTACAGTGCAATTACAGAAACAAGGCCATGCAATTTGGGATTAATTGCACTCCTACTATTGGGACTAATGTATGGCAAATTAAATCACTATGTGATTAGTACCTTTACTGGTGTGATTGGTGTTGATTACTGTTACTACACAAATATGAACACTGGATTCTGACAAAAATTGTTGTATTTTTACACTTACACATGATCACCATCATGTGATATTTGATTGGCACAGGAAAACTCATATTTTTCTTAGTGCCCTTTTGCTGCATTCTTGCTACAGCTGTATACTTTAACTTAACAGTGGGTAATATCACTTCACAAATTTGTTTACTTCCACTACAAATCAGGTGTGTTTAATGGAATATTGCGTCTATCTATTGTCACATGATTTTAGTTGTACCATGGCCATGAGGGATCTGCCTGATATATATGCCTAAGCCTGAAGGCATGGGGGCAAATCCTGAGTGGTCATGGTTAGGTGACAAGACAAACCTACATTCACTCCAATAGTTTTATAGTGCCAGTTTGGGACATTCACTAGTGTTCGTTTCAACCTACTCACAACTAAAAATGAACCAGTCTGGCAACTAGTGCTATACAACAACTTGTGGATTCAAGAGATATTTACCAGAGCATGGCAGTCAGAGTAAAAGTGAAAGTGGTAAAGCTCAATCCTAACACTGCTGAAGGAAGCTCACATTTTGAGATGCTATTTGAAGGTAGTTTTGGGCTGTAATGCTGTGCTAGCTAGCTGACAAGTGTTCAATGTTAGGGATAAACTGGACACTGACCATAAAGCACTTCAAAGAGAAATGCAATCAAAACTGAATATAACAGTGTTTACCATAAACAACAAAAGCTTGGTGTGACTAAAGTTTGGTGAATTTGGTGAATCGAGGAACTTTATTTGCAATTTTGCTAAATTTATATTGGCAACACGGTATATTCATAAAACCCTTATATCCGCCAACCAGTTTTGCATGCTGATTTGCCAAACTTAAGTTGCACCAAACTTTCATTATTTACTATTATTAGAGACGCTTAATAAGGACAGAGTGGACATGAAGCTATTCTGGGTGAAAGACAATGCTATTTCTATCAATTGTTGCCACTACACAAATGCCTAGTACTGCATGTTCAGTATTGAGTTTTTATTAAAGTGGTGAAGCCCTGGCCTCACTGGTCGCACCTACTCTATATGATCCCTTGCCAGATGCTCTTGCATAACATTCTCTGTTAAATTTCAGAAGTTCAAGATCCTACATTCAAATTTATTTATCGTATAGCAGGAAAGTTTAGTGGGAGGAAACTTTGGTGGTGAATTTGCTGTGATAGGATTTTGGCAAGAAAAGGTTTGGCGAATTTGCTATTAGCTAATATTGTACTGTTCAGTGGATTAGTTTGGCGAAGCACCAATCATTCACCAAAATTTCTTGCTATATGGTATGTGATAGTACTTTTAAATATTAAAATACACCAGTTTTGAGAAATCTGATACCTCTCTTTTGATGATCATTTGTGGCAGGTGGTGTCACTTTACTAATGATATAGAATGATGTCAGCAGGTAGCCACATTCACTCTGTCAGTTGAATAGCTTGCAAAATGATTAAATTTTAGCTCTTCATGTAGAGCATTTCTTTCCTAGTCAGACAAAAAACACTATGCGGGCGGGCGGCTATATTGTTAAAATATATTATTTAATATCAAGGATATTAAAGGGAGCCCATTAACTCCTAATTGCTTTTTTCTCTTAGATTCAGGAGAGCTAGATTCAAGGTTTGGTGTGATTTGAAATATTTTATTGGGATTCAACAAGATTCAAACCTCTAGAAGGTTAGATTCAAAGTGTTGCAGACCCCTCGTGCTTCCTACGCAGCCAGGAAGGCATTTGTCATGCTCGTGGTGACACATGCTATATAGCACTAGCCTGACTCTGTACCATCAACTTCAACAGTGCGAATTTTCCGAATGTTTCACACAAATTAATAGAGAATGGGACTTGTGTTCATTAATGTATCTCAAGTTTCACCAAGGCTACTTGAAGAGATCCACTGCTATAGTCTTTTCGCATTCACCTGAGCCCTCGTTTCTTGTTAATAACTTTTGTTACATGGGCCAGCTGCCCAAACATTTAGTAGCACTGTGAAGCCCCTTTAAACACCAGGTCGAAAAAGCGCTAAGAACAAGTGAGTTATGAGACTTTAAAAATATCCCATACATTTAGTATTGACGATTCAATGGAGTGAACATGTGTTCACCTCTTTGATATTACTATATTTGGCGGGGCTCAGGTAAATGCGTATGACTATAGTGTTACAGGGCCGGAGGAGGGAAATTGAGTTGGTCAGGCCATTGACTATAATGTTGAAATTGCTACTATATACATGCCAATGAGAGAGGAGCTGTTACGCAGTGTGCCAAGTGTGAAGCACGAGCATCCTAAGGGGGTCTGGGGGCATGCCTCCACAGGAAATTTTTGAAAATTAGACACTCAGATATACAATTTTAGTGATATTTCACTGCTAGCTAGCTATATAAATATGCTCAAGCCTATCTGTTGTTCTTCAGACTTTCTATACTATGTATAATTGTAGACCTGACATACAGGGGACACAGCATGAAACTTGCTGTATGGTTCATTTAGTTATAGCTAGCAATTAGAAGTTCAAGGGGGGTCTGGGGGTGCAACCCCCAGGAGCTGCAGAATTTTTGCAATTTAAAGGCTTGAAAATGCCTTAAAATTTAAAATTGATGCTAAATTTTAAAGTAAAACTAGCTAGCAACTTGCAACTTTCCCCCCAAATTTCACAGCAGCATGGCCCCCTTTAGCTAGGATATAATTACTATACAGTGAATTCACACAGCTACAATAAAAAGCTACATAGCTACAAAAATACAGTATACTACTATACTGGTTTGTATGAAGTGAACGGATCATCACGTAAATATACTGGTGGACCATCACGAGACCAATCAGTATTTGAAAATGGCGCGATGTGAGTGAGACTGAGAGTTTGTTCAGTATCTCGACAGGACAAATGGGTAGTTGAAGAGGAGTGATTTCTACTCAACATCTCATCCAGATGGCCACCATGTAATGTATGGGTGTACAGCTTCTTGCCGTGGAATAAGTCATCTGGTTTGTCACTGCCAGCCCTTCGCGCAGTAAAAGAAACCAAGAGAGACAAGCCAAGGAATGCTAATGATTATTTTATGAAGATTGAATTGTGATATAGATGTCTAAGTGTGCTGGTTTAGAATCAAAGAAGGCACCTGCCTTACACGTGATAAATGTCAACTGTCAGCACACGTGATACTGTACGTAGAACCCACAATCATTTCTGTACAAAACGATAAGAATGCTATGCTGTACTGTAAGGTAATTGGAGGTACTATACGTGTAGTTGCTTTAGTTAGGCTGAGAAACTAGGTAACTACTCGTGCCATGCATTTTCAATAACATCTGTAAAATGTACGTAGCTACATGTAGATCTGATCATCCAAAGATTGCATGAGAGTAATTTAGTTCGAGCTGGTCAGCTAGTTGGTTCAACTCCAGATTATTGGTCCGGCTCAGGCCTGACCAACCGGACCGTCTCCTCCGGCCTTGTGTTAGGAGCCATGCAGTAAATAACATAACATCTGAAACTCACATCAAAGTCCACCTATCCATTAATACACCATGACACTAGTCTTTATTCCAATGACATGACCACACAACTCCCTGCCAGTAGTAATATTTAGGTCACATGACTATCAAATGCAATAATAAGTTTCCATGCGGCTTTAAAATTACCATTCGGGCGGGTGACAGGAAACAAGGAATCTACAATCGGTGGCCTAAAGTTGACAAGGGACAAAACAGCCAGTTGATACATGTACTTTTGATCACTAAAACTGTCTTGATTTCGCTTAAAAAGAGCCTTGAAATCTTGAACATCAACCATAAAAGCCTAGCACAGTAGCTACATTCTCATGTTGCTAATAGTTTATAACTTCAAAGGTATTTGATTACTGATTATGTGGTCATCTTGATTGCTTGATTAACTGCAAAAAAATCCCACTGATTGCTTATACCTTGATCCTGGTTGCAAGTGTTTTACTGTGCAAGAAAGAAGTGACCACCCTTTAACTATACAGTGTATGAGCTACATAGTATTTACCAGATACAATGGTTCCTTCCACCAGACAGTAGATATTTAATACAATCAGAAAACAGAACGGTCTAGCGAAGATCTGCAAACAACGTGGCCGCCAACCAAATATCCCGAAACCTGTCTCAATAGAAGTGGCCTCATACTTATCACTATCTCTGTTCAACAGTTCTGCTCCGCCAGTAGAATTGTCAGTAGGCGACAAGTCACCAAGTGCCGCACTCATAGTTCGCTTGAAACAGAAAGAAAATGACGTAATCAAGTTACACCCACAATACCGTACACATTAGCGCGGGGGCGGCTGGACAAAAGATTCTGTATTCAGAGGTAGCTAAGCAGGGCGGCTTCATAGTATTTAATATATATATAGCTGGATTTATGCATCCATTTAGTAACACGTGCACAACTATTGCATTGCTATCTGAAAATGCTTTAAGTTTTGATGGCTAGCTATATTAAAGAGATTTTTAAGCCAGCCTTTAGCTATTAGCCAAGGGTATTTCTTTCGGTCATTTCACAAAAAAAAAATTGATTGGAAAATAATTTTATATTTTGCTGAACAGTTTTGATGATAATGTGTGTCTTAAGCAAGCTTTCTTTTTAATCTACAATAATTGTGCAGTATAATATAGTTGTGCAAAATTGGGCTCTCACAAATTGAATACCATGCATGCATTACTGCATGTAGCTGTTGTAATGGTAACCTATCTGATTGGTTGTGTAAACATGTATGTACTGAGTACTGTATTAATGTGTAGCTGCAGGGCGTAAACTGCATGTTCAAATATTTACAGATTATAACCTTTTATTGAGGAAAATTGTGAACACAAGCATGAGGAAGTCGGTTTGAATATGAGAGCATGCACTATTGATCAGCTGCGTGTGTGTATAATTTTAAATGAAAACAATTAGTCCTACTGTAAGGAGAGTAATTAACAGTTGAATATTAATAAACTACACTTAGCTGCAGTTATCAGGGCCTACAATTAGACTGTGCATACTTTTAAAAGTGAAATGGAAGGAGGGATGTAGCTATATATAGGCTGTATAAATTAACTGGAAACTCATGACCATGTAATTAGATGGTGGGTGGCTTCAAAACTGTAACATAATACTGATCTGCAATGAGCCAGATATGATTTCCTCAATAAAATTCATTCAATAGGATGACGTGCACAATCAACATTCCTTTATTGGCAGCCATGAATCTATTTTCATTTAGGTACACAATATACGTATAGGCTGAAGACTTTCTGTAATCCTCCTTACAGGTCAACTATTAGTTTCTTATCCTCAAATACTCAAAATAGTAGTGCGGACTTTATTTTATTAACTAGATAGCTGAACTTATAACTAGCTAAAATTACTCACAATGCAGTTTTCTTAGACTGCTCTAGCTAGTTACCAACTTTAAAGGGTGCTGAATGACTACACTCAGCCATCAGTGATGTAAAAGAAATCCTTGATGTGGTAAGAAAAATGGCAATGCAGGCAGGAATGATAAACTGACAATTAAATTTATCATTTGTAATTTTCTGCACAACCAAAATCAAAAATAATTATACTGCAATGACTTGTAACAGACTATAGGTATAGTGTACAGAATGTTGTATACATGGTAAAAATGTATAGTATGGAAAAATAATGAATAAGTCACATATCTGTGTCCTTCATAACAATTGGATTCACATCCTTCATTTCATTCTCATTTTCTTCATCTACTCCGATGCCACGATTACAAAGCGTCTTGTTGAAGAATCCCCAGGCTAGAAATCCAAATGCAACAGATATTATTCTAACAGCTACGGTTATAAGAAATAATCGCAGGCTAAGGTCCTCATTGTCTAGCACGTAGCAGTTCCCTCTGTCGCCACACTCCTCTTGCCAAAAAGCACAAGATGAATCAAATATAGCACCCATTACAATAGGACCGGGTATAGACCCAAAAATTCTCACAAACACTGACTGTATTCCCAAAGCTAGACTCCTCTGTTCATCTGCAATGCATCTGTCCAAGAGTGAGAACAATGTATAAGCACATTCACAATCATACACTTATTGTCATCAACTTAGCATGTAAGTACATATTATTTACCTACCTTAAAGTAATTATAAGGTTCGGAATTTGCGTTGCCATATTGGTGATTAGAGTAATTGCAACAACTATCAAAAATGGAGCAAGGACTTTACAGTTTTCATCACAAAATCCACGTCCAGCTCTTCCACTGGGAGAAGTACTACATGTACAATTCTCAAACCTTGGTTCCTATAAAATTCATAAGAACACAATCATAACATGCCTATATCGTGGCTATTGACATTGACTATCAGTGTCAGTAAGTATCACCATGCATGCCATTAATATAAACTGTTCCCACCCATCACTCAAAACAACTTAAGAGTCAAGCACACTAGTTGTATGGTTGTATTAGGTGAGTTTACATCTAGGTTCCTGCTTGGCTTGCATTTATTAATGTAGAGCTCCAGCGATAAAAAGAAACACAACGGTAGCTATTACAACATACGCAGCTAAGTGGGAAAATCCCTAAATTGGCACATTGCCTATGCTGTAATAGAATATAAACCTCACTACGTAGTATTATGAACTCTTGGTAATAACTACCATTACTCTTGTCTCTTTTTTAACCATGCGGGTGATAGATTGATAGTACTCACATCTCTATCACCATTCAAAAGGTACTTATCACAACCAGCTCGGCAGGGAGAGAAATAGGTGATCCCATCAGAACACACTGGTTCAAATATAGTTGATTTACAGTTACAATGACTGTTGCAAGTAGCATTAAGAGTCTGATCATCAAATAGTGTGCTAATTGTCAAAGGAAATCACACAAGTATTAATCTACATACCATTAACACAAATAATAATTTATAGTAAATTTGCACAAGGTGTTTCTAGAGTTCCATAAATGGAAATATCAAATACTTGGTGCTATCATCGTGCAATTGCAAAGTCACATCTGTAACCTAGTTGCTAAATTATGTAATTAGTTAGCATGTTTACATGTAGAGAATCTTTACAATTTTGAGGCTTTGAGATTGCTCTTTATTGTGTGGTACACTTGACTTCTTATGGCCTTTTCATAAAGCAAGCAATGCAGTTTGTGTAGCATTAGTGCTTACAATGTGGTCACACCAACATCCATTGCACGTGCATTTGAACATTGTGTAAACATCATTCTGTTCAGTTCTCTAATGACATGACAGTTCTACACTTTTTTAAGAATTCAATATTGTTTTGTGCTATTTGCTAGTGTGATTGTGCGACCTTTGAAGGTAGGCCTTGGATGCAAGTCATGCACTGTCAGCATTTAAAAGCAAGTCAACTGTACTCAATCGAGTGGTTTATAGGTTGACTAGTCTGAATATGTATTACCACATCCACATAGCCCATAAACAGACTAGTCTTAATAGATATGTGCAGGCAGTTACATGTGATAACCACACGAAGAATTTACCTATCAGGATAAGGCACAGTTACACCAGCAACGTCATATGTTGAACATCTTAAGAAGAACCCAAAGAGAAACACTGCTGATACCAAGTTAATCACAGTGTAGTAAAGCGTCAACCTCCTTGTGGGAGGCTTCAGAAAGAACACCAGCAGTGCACCTAAAATATACAGATATATAACGTATGCTCATAACACACATGAACCAACCTAATATAATTCCTGTTCCAGCAGAAAAGATTGAAACTGCTCCACTTACTAATCCAGCAGTGGAAGCTGTAAAGCCAAACTGTGCCTCTACATACTTGGGAAAGAACACCACAAGCCCAGCCACTACAAATATTTGTCCTGAAAATGCCAATACCATAAATAAAAATGGCAAGCGGGCCATTAAGTCAAGAAACTGTTTTGGAAGATCTTTCGGTTTAGGCCACTTATTTAAGTCCTCCTTTGTAACTTGTTTATTACGTTGGATAGACATCTGCTTAATTCTTTCTTGTTGTATATAATAAGTGTCTGGGTAAGTTTCAGGAAACATGAAAAAAGGAACTGACAGTACTAGAGACAGTACACCAAACAACACAAAGCCTATCCACCATGCTCCTACCCATCCAGTGTCGGTCTGTTCAAGAGTAGTTTCTGTCCAAGGATCAACATATATAGTGAGAAAAGCACCACCCAATCCAAAGCCTATTGTGGGCCCAACAACTACAAGAACTGTGAAAATACCAAGCCAGATGGGGGAACGATTAGGATGAACAATATCATCTATGTATGATATCCCGACTGTAAAAAGTGGTGAAGCTCCAAGTCCCAACAAAATCATTGCAATGATGAACAAAAAGTAAACATTGTTTGAATTATCATCACATTCCGGAGAGAAGTCTGAAGGATCACTGCATTCTTCCAAACTTAAATTTGCATGTTTTCCAATCTTGTAATCTTCAGTGACAAATTGAGGAAGTGAAAACACTAGTGCACCAATTCCTTGTATGAAACAACCAACTCCCAGCAATTTGGGCTTTTGTCGTTTTCCACCAAAATAGCTGATGAAAATTGCAACCAAGACAGTAACAAAATCAAAAGTGCTTGGTAACATTCCAAGTTGAGTACTAGAGAACTTGTATCGTTTCTCCAATGATGACAATGAGACAGGTATTAAACCTAATAGTTACATGTAACACATTGTAAAGGTTGTATAAACATGTATTTCTAATACATGATCACAAGACACTGATTACAACTCCTTGTTTATACATAGCACTTAAAGTTTCATTCATATAGCTACATAGTTGTCTGCAAAAATAACACTTCAATTTAGCCATAGACAGGACAGAGATTTTGTTGTGGAGGGGGGGTTGAGGGTGGCAATACATTTTAGGATAAAACAGTGTTTAAAGATCAGGTTGGCATAGCTGGATATTTGCATTATGAGTCAAGTTGGATATCTCCTTAGAATAGTTTTAAGATTATAATCTGTTCACGTTCACCTGAGCTCTCATTTCTTGTTAATAATTCTTGTTACAAGGGCCAGCTGCTCAAATAGCTGTGAAGCCCTTTAAACACCAGAACTGTTTAGCAAAAAAGCACTTTGATACGGGCAAGAACAAGTGAGTGCGTTATGAGGCTTTAAAAATATCCCATACATTTAGTATGGACAATTCAGGTGCGCAAACATGTTTACAACATGAAAGCATACTTGTTCCAGTACGGGAGTGAACGCATGTTCACCTCTTTAATATTGCTATATTTGGCGGGGGTCAGGTGAATGCGTACTGACTATAGACTCCCTATCCTGTGATTGAATCTAAAGGTTTTTTTGATAGCTAGCTATTCAAGTGTGTGATTTGAAATATGTGACTGGATATGCGAAAACCCGACATAATGGTGCATTTTTCAAATTCTTTATTATTGAATATTTATAATCTACTTAGCCGAGTGTATGCTCTGGCCAAGTTTCAGCCTTGTATGCCAACAAATTTTAGAGTTACAGCCCTACAAAATAGCAGCAACAGAAGGGTTGATTTGTACAGCAAGTATTGGGAAAATAAATTACAGTTGCTTACAAAAACGACTGTAACTTACACATGCAATGTAGTACAGAGTTGCAACTTACACCATCGTGTTTGCCATGAATAGGGGAGTCCATTACATGGTAGGTTTTTTCTCCTACCACCTTTCTTCACTACATACAGAGACGAAATCAGTGAAGAAAAATCGATCGTATATGATCGCTTCGACGTGATGTAAACAAACGCCCATAACTCATGTATCCTTTAGGCTACTACTACTACTACTACGAAACAAAGAGTTTCGAACTCCCCTTGAGTAGGCGAATAAGATGATATCCATGTTTTTATCATTACATGCTTTCTTCACAAAAAACAAAGCATAAAAAAATTTAACAAATTATTTTTCATCTATGTAAATATTTTACCCATTGCAATCAATAAATAGCCTATACTGAAAATTTAGGCTTGCGCTATTATGTCAGGCTTTCGCAGATCCGGTCACATATGTTAACGTCAGTTTTCTTACCTGTTTAATAGTTAAGTGTGTTGAGTATTAATTTTTGGAAGTAAAATGAGGCGGTACCATCATAACACACAATAGAAAGTTAACAATCTTTTATTAGAGTATAGGACTGTTTTATTAGAGTATTTCAACTTTTTGATGCATACTATCCAATTGTGACCATCTTTTATATTCTCAGCATTTACTGGGGATATACCACTCTAGTAAACTAAGAAACTTTAAGCAGTAAAGAGAAGGTTGAATACTCAGCATTTATGTATAGTTTTCAAGGAATGGATTACTGAAGTTTTAGCCACAGTTGGAATTATAGTGTAGGAAGGGCAAAAAATTGATTTGTACAGCGACTATACTGGATGAACTATTTTGCAGCCATAAGTTCTGTTTGTATTGATTTACAGAGTTGGAATTTATCTTACAGTATTTACCTTGGATTGGCAAATTAATCAAAGCATAGTTTTATTCTTGTAGTCACTTGTGCATACATGTATGAAGGTATTTACGTGAAGAAATAACCATCTTCTTTACATGTTTACTGCATTGTAAGCACAAATACACCTGACACCCATATTGTTGGGGCTACAGAAGATATTCAAACTCTTCATGAGCAGGCAAAAAAGATGGTGTATAGGTTTAATCAATTGGAACTTGCTTTCCTGAGTATTGGCTTGATTGAACATATTTTTTCTTTGTATAGCATGGTATAATTTCACCAGTTTTCTGAAAAGCATGCTTGTGCAAACTACACAGATTTTTACTTAGATGGTCACAACTGTCAAAGTAAAAACTTCTCTAAGACTTTCATTATACAAGACAGTCATTACTGTGCAGGTCTGTGACTTATTTTTCTATCTCGTTTTAAAACCAAAACAGCTCAAATTGGGCTTTCTTCATCATTGGAACATCATTCCAAACACGAAGCCATAAAATATCATGCTAAAAGGTTGAGATTTGCTCACATACAAGGTTTGTTGCTAATCAAACCTGTTAAGCCAGGAAGCTTAACCTGCACTTAAAGATTATGGTTTTCTTGTGATGATTGGTATGCATGGCCAAGTCATTGGGATGCGCTAACCATCAAGCCTCACAAAACTGAATTAGATAGAAGTTGGCTACAAAGAATGGTAAAACAGGTAGGTAAAAACAGAGGACCCAAGGACCACGAGGATCCAACTCTTCTTAATTCTATACACTTCACAATATTCTATACCTGTACTAGGTTCCTCTACAAGTAGTTTTACATGGCCAATCCCATCATGGTGTCTCATATACTAGTCTATTACAGGGTGTATGTCACCTATATTTCAGGGAAATAGCGATTACTAGTTAAGTAAGTTTCAGTCCAGCAGCTCGACAACCAGACCTCATACACTGTGATGTGTTTGCACAATGTTTCTAAACTTTAGTAGCTTGGCAACATATTAGACTAGTATGCTCATCGTGTAGCAGGAGAGTGACCTATAAATGGAGTCAGCTTCAGACACTTCTTCAAAGACGTTTACAATTTCTAATTAGAAACATCATGTGAGATATCATGACAGGGGAAAAAGTGGATTGGCCATGCAAGACTACTTGCGGAGGTATCTAGTACAATTGCGAAGTGTACAAAATTTCAAGAAGAGATGGATCCTTGTGGGTCCCTGGGCCTTGGTCCCCAGGTCCACTGTTTTTACCTACCCTGGTAATGGTAAAACAGCCTTGCTCAATGCTGAGGTTTATGAAATAATTTATTTGTAGGTGCCATACTGTCTGTATGTGGTTGTGGGAAGCTGCTAAGTGCAAACCAAAGCTGCTGACCACCATATGCCAACATCATTATATCATTTGACTACTGCAATGTAAACATTACATCATTTGACTACTGTGCACTATAGTGAGCCAATCACATATAAGTGGAAGGAAAGGTTAGGAATTTTGCAACCTAGTAGGGAATGTTATAAGTAACTAAAGAGTTCATAACCCGACGTAGGTATAAATTTAATACCTACTTTATAAATGTCAGTAAACCAGTGGCATGACCAATTAAATTTGTACATCAGGTGAATTAGTATATTTACTTTACTAGTTTGCAAAATTCCTTCCACTTATTGGTCTAGTTTATATGGTCAAGAATGTATAAAACTTGAAACAACTTCCCTTTCATATGTATATAAGTGCAAGTGACTATTTGTGTGGGCAGGCACCTCTAAAATAAATGGCTTCATAGTAGGACTTAATTCAGATTATTCTTTATGCATAAATTAAAATACTGCATGACGTTCTGCCCCAAAGGGCATGACAACAAGTTAAATCAATCGTTAAAGAGGGTGTGCCCCAAAATTACATAGTACATGCATATTTATGTGAACAATGCCTTCGAAGTTGTTAAGTGCAAACAAAATATTGGTGAAGCTATTAGGATTCAGACTGCAAATCAATGCTTCCAGGGTAGAACGAAGCCATGGTTACTGATTAAAGAAGAAAGCGTAACGAGATACAAAGGTAGCACTATACTTCAGACAGTATTCCTCTTGTGGAATTGCAAAAGGCATTAGTCTTGCATGGCCAGGCCACGTTTCAATGGGGTGTCACTCCCATAGCCTCTGTACTATGATCTGCAACCATGGTCAAAATAAAAGATCAATGAGCAAGGATGATTTTACACAATGGACAACAATCAAGCTGTTCCCTCAGCATGTGCGGGTAAAAAATTCATGAAACTATAGCAAAAATAAACAGAGCCAGGTTAGTTGTCAAGACAAATTTTTGGCAAAAGTCCATCAAAATCAAAAATCAATTCTGACCAGCTTTGACCATGGTCGCAAATTTATGTCACACAGTATCTACTGGAATGACACCCACTTGACTTTTTGTGCTTAACAACTAGAAATTACAAGCGCTTACTCCAAAATATCATACAGTATGGTTTTACTGTACAATAAGAATTGCAAAGGTTTGTACTTTCTTAATATATATATTCAGCTTCACAATACCTTCATGGTGTCTTTGCAGTATTGGTTAGGCGCAACCAGTACCTTCAGCATGATCTGAAAATATTGAGTATATATTCAATGTACTGACTGACTGACTGACTGCCTGACAGACTGCTGTCTTCAGACAAGTGGAACTTGATAAGGGTTAGGGATACGTGCTTGAGTTTTTTCGTTGTTTGATGTCAATTCAGCCTGACAGGTGCCTTTTGGCATACCACAATACGTTCAATGTATGTTTCATGGACTTACCTGTGTCCTTCTTTGTGTCCCATTTATAGTGCAAGGTGTCGATTGGTGGTAGCATCACATGATAGCTTCCCTACATTTGTGACAAGGATTGTCCAAGTTTTCTGTTGTGACTGGATTGATTGCGAGGTCCTTCTTGTAGTGTTTTTTGTTTGTGCTACTGTGTAACGGGATGAAAATAGCTGAAAACGAAACATACGTAATGGTCACTGCTTTCAGATGAAAACAATAATAAGCCGGCATCATTAGTTCTTCTAATGCAGTATGTGCAGATTCATCAGCTATAATAATGTTACAAAAAGGTAAACAAACAAGCACAAGGAAAAATTAGGGATCAAAAAATAAAAAGTAGTAAAACAAGGGAGATCTGCAGACTATACCAGTGCTGGATATTTAAGTCAGTTATGGGTATAGACTGGGGTTGGGCAAAAAATCATCAATATTGCCTAAGCAAGTGCTCACAATACCATTATCACATGTATTTTGCCTTCGCAATATTATCGCATAGACAATATTTATCGCATTTCGATATAATCATCACATTTATCATGTATTTTGTGTCTCTTCTAGGCCTCATATTTGATACAGTTCATGCATAATTATTGCTAACTATGTCAATTGGTTAACTTGTTAGCAAAGAAGTTGTGTTTGTAAACTAATTCTTAGTGAAAACAAGCAGTCGTATGGATTTTTCAAACTATGTGGTTGTGTTTCAATTTTCACATGCAATATTGCAATAATCGCATTAAAAGACTCATGCAATAATCGCATTAAATGACTCATGCAATACCGTATAGCAGAAACTTTTGGCGAATTTAGCGAGTATGCATGGAATCATCAAAATTTTACTCGCCATTTTTCTAAACACTGAAAGTGTAGTAGACGCTGTCCTCCATCAGTGAGTGAATATTGTTGAGTGGTTAGTCTTTCGCAAGTGTCCAATTGAATACAGTATGGTTTTAGAATAGGTAATAGCTCGGGCAGATGCAGAATTCAGCTGCCCATGCACATGCCTCGCCACTCACGTTCCAGTCTTGATTACTGACTTAGCGAGCTACCGGTAGTGCATGTTGTTTTTGTTATAGCTAGCTAGCTATTTACATAAGAACGTGTTGATTCGAATGAGAGGCCTTGAACTGTAGTACTTCGTCTGTAGACATCGCAGAGCTTCTTTTCCCACGCTGCATTCGCCAAAATATTATTCGCCAATTTCGGTCAATGATAAATTTACCAAAAATTTCTCCCACCAAAATTTTCCGCTATCAGTAATTGCATGTCACAAATTCAATATCACCCAATCCTAGACTATAGACTGAAGTAGGGATTAAATGTTCACTAGTATATCTTCAGGTGTAGGCAACCTACTTGTTTCATTACTTTTTAATACTTTGATCCCTAATTGAACTAAAAATTCTTAATTTTCCTTGTACTTGTATAATTTCAATCAATAGGAGAAAAAGTGGTTTGGCCATGCAAGACTACAAAAGGCATTTCTTTAATACAAACTACAATAGGCACATAGCTTCAGTTGTTTATCCTATAGCGTTATCTGAGCACAACAGTGAGTGAGTCAGTGAGCATTTTGGCTTTAAAAGCAGCCCCGCAATTTCTTATCTTTTGTTCTCTGCTTTCCACAATTATGCTACATGCACAGCTTAATAACACTTTTCCCGCAAACAAAGAAGTCCCAACCCCTTAAGAGCAGTTCTATACAGTTTAGCAGCTATTCATCTTGAAAGATGAACTTTTGGCTATCATCATATCTACGTGACAAGTATACAGCCTCATTTCTAGAGTAATATTCATTAAACTCACTGATGACTCTTGGAGGATTGCAGTATCCTCGGCTATTCATCCAACAATCCAATGTCTGGAAACAAAATACTTCTAAACTAATTAAATCTAAAACATGGGATTGATTCCTTCTGACTTATTCATTGAAATAAGTCAGAAGAATTAGTCCTTGTGCATATATAGTACTGCTGCTAAAGTAGGGATCGCCCCAATATTGAATGGCACCCGCCAATAATTCTGCCTCTAAAAATCACACTAGAAATGACCACAGTTACAATTAGTATGCTGGACAATATACATTTTTCTTATGTCATGAAAAAATTTATTCGCAATATGTATTATAGTCACAGTGTATATACCAATATTTGACATGCATGTTTATTGTCTTTTTTCAGGTGATTTGTCAAGTACATACTATACTGCACACATTACACAGAAACATGGCCACATAGTACACAAATAATTATAGCCTATAGCATCATATGCATTTTGTATAGCTAATTTTAAGCATGCCTGGTTTATTGAAATTGTTTCAAAAAACGTGTGTGTGTGTGTTTGTGTTTCTTTGTCTGGCCACACCGCACTTGTATGGTAATCAAGTTATGTACTAAAAGTAGCCAGTGTGAACACTCTGTAGACTCTATATTAAACTTATAGGCAGGTAAGCTGTGCTCTGAGTGTATATTTTGTGAAATACGGGTGAAACTGGTTTTGAATATGATGTGAACAGTCTTACTAGTGTGCTTTATGGGTGTTTTAGTGACTGAAAAACAACAGCGCAAGCCTTGTAGGTGTAAGAACCAAACAAATAAACATCTCTCACAATAGCTCAATAAAGTTTAAATGCCAGACTCAATAATGTACAGTGGTTACATGGTACATGATGTAATGTTATGTAGTTATATGATGTCATATAGTTACAATGATTGTGGGACACATGCATAAATGTTTAAAAGTTAATTACATTAGTTAGTTAATAGTTCTACATACTACATAGGTTACCAAAAATTGCATGTCTATTGTGCAATAGTCGTCACGTGAACTCCTGCAAGGTTTCCAGAAACTAGTTCAGCACGATCAAGATACTCTAATAGAGCAGTCACCCCGATAGAGCACTCACCCTAATACAACAGTCCAGCATGTGTTGAAACAAAGTATATTTGAATAACTGTTAAAACCACTGAAAATGTCTTAAATTCAATCTCATGGCACCTATTTTTCAAAAATTTCCAGGAGAGGGGGATGCCCAGACCATCCTAGAATTAGCATGCTTTGCATACATACTACTAGCAATGTAAATTTTGAGCACCCCCAACTCTAGCACCCTTCTGCCTCCTATGAAAGGAATAGTACTAACTGCATGGGCAGCTGGTTTATGTGCATCAACTTGTTTAAAAAAAACAAGTTACAATGCTCAAATCTTTATCTTAAATTCTTCATCTGCAGTGGCTCTTTGTGAACTACTGCTCGGCCTATTGGAGTCAATTGCCCGGAAAATTGACAACAATATCTGAAATTTGGCAGTCAAATTTCATATTTCAATCCAAATTTCAGTATATTCTCTATTTCAACGGTAAAATTTCATTATAAGGCCATCATTATTAATTTCCTTGTTTCCTGTCACCGCCCGCATCAATTTTTAGGCAGCCGCATCAAATTTTAATTATTATTTTGATTATAGATCACGTGAATGCACTATTTTATGGTAGAAGGAGGCACAGAGTGACCAAGTTTTAAGGTAAATGCATTAACTGTACATATAAACATAGCAGAAGGGTGGAAGTGCCTCCACTCTTGCTCAATAGGGTGCATGGGTGTACAGTCCCGGCAGCTTTCAAGATTGAGATACTCTAATAGAGCAGTCAGAGACTGAAATAAGAAGAGTCTAGTGTATAATTAATAATCACCTCCTGCCTGCATCAGTTTTTGTTCCATTGGTTGACGGGAAATAAGCAATATAATAATGATGGCCTAACGGTCATCAAGTGACAAGCAAGATCTTAAAATACGGAGGCTTAAGGCAGAAATTTCTTAGGCCACATGTGATGTTATGGAAGAACTTTACCTGGAAAACAAGCCTACAATTCTGAGACAGTTCATTGTGTGAATAAGTCTTACTAGTTAAAAACCTTACCTGTAAAGTGTTAGAAACCATTAAATTTCTACTATTATTCAATATACTGTTTGTATTAAAACGTAACTGCCTATGGCCTTAATCAGAGTTGGGGAAGTTACTTCATGAAAGTAATATACTACAAATTACATATTGCTTTTATATCAGTATAATATATTACAGTTACATATTACTTAGAATAAAGAGTAACTTAATAATATTATATTAAGTTACTAACTTAATAATATTAGCTACAAATATTAAGTTACTAATTTATAATCATGCTAAGTTACTTTTATATTAAGACAGCTAAGTTAAAGTTAACATATAAACCACATGCAGTCATGTGATGCACATCAGTCACGCGTATATGTAACACCTGAGCACCATTATAGATGAAAGGTTAATGGATTAAGGTGATTAATTAATAGTAGAATGGATAATTGGTAGTAAAATCCATTTATAATGCGTTACTTGTTCATCGTTACTAGTAGTATCATGCGTTACATTGCGGTAAAGTTACTTGTTACTTTTTGCTTCTAGTTACTCGTTACGTAACATTATTACTTTTTTCGTTACTAGTAATGAATTATAGTTTCCAAAAGTAACTTAAAGTTATATTACCGCATTTCCAAAAGTAACTCATTATATTACTCAGAATCGTGAATTGTAATATATATTACATAACGCGTTATATTACATAACGTGTTATCCCATCTCTGGCCTTAATTATGTTGAACAATTGTACACAGTTTTACCTTGTTTTGTTAAAATATGCTATAATTCATACAAAGTTGTGCATACCGTATAGCGGGTTATTGTAGCGTCTGAAATTTCCCACGAAATTAAAAGATAGCGGCAGAAAATTTAGCGATTGAATGGCAACGTTATTAAATTTAAATCTTGCTTTTAATTACGATACGCACAAAAATCCAATGTAGCATCACTTGTAACAAGCACAAATCAGTTTGGTTTCAACTAGCAGAAGTCGTGGTGCATGGCATCATACATGCGACTGTTGCATCACTTTGTCAGCTGTCGTTCGCATCCCCGGTTGTATCCATTGTTACACATAGTTCTGCAAGGGCTGGGAGAAAGATTTTAATAGAGAACTAGACCTTGCTAGCAGGTCTGCAGGCTACATCCCAATCATTTTTAGTTCGAGCCATTAGTTAGTTCAGGTCATGTGCACCTTTCCTTATCCGCACTTCTTGCTTTGACTCGCATTAACTGTTCACAGCATTATCCCTGGCTTTAGCTGGGCAAAAACGTATCTTTCCAGACTGCTTAGTGATGAAGCTGTGACCTTAGACTAAATGACACGATGACATTATTATCACGGTGCCAAAATTCTCACGAATTCAATTTTAGTAAATAGCCCCAAATGCTAAAATTAATTCCTTGCTATAAAAACCCACTATACAGTATATGATGCTATTAATACATTGCATGCAAGGTTATCACATTGCCTAATTGCCACATCCTGCTACAAATTATGACCTCACTCATGGATTATAAATAAAATTAATAGGCTAGTCAATACAGAAGAAACCTTTAAAATGCTGTATGACAGGAAATTTTGACAAAGGAAAAGACACTTTATCAGCTTAAATGTTGGCAGAAATCAAGAAATTATACATTTAAACAAGAATATTAGCACTTATAGGAATTAGACAAATTATTTCAACAATACCTAATCCTAATTTTAAATTTTTTATATATCTATTCTAGATGAAATTTTTTGGTACAGAGTGATTTCAAATTTCAATGAAATAAACATACCTCAAGTTTCAGTTTTAGCTACAGTACCTGTGAAGGAAATGGGGTCTAGCTAACAGGGGACCACAGGAACCTTGACAAAGACTTTCAAAAAATGAAATACCCAGTAAACTACTCCAAATATAGCTCAGCCATTGTCAAAGCCATTGTCAAAGCCATTGTCAAAGCCATCATCAAAGCCTTGCTAAAAAGTCTAGTCTTTTGTCGAGTCTAGTCGGCTTGTAACTAAGTGTGTTAATGGACGGAAATGAAGATAACCAAGTTTGTACGTGATTCCAGATTTCAGGAATCTAAATATTTAATGGCTTTCTCAAACAGTGTAGCTATGAGAGTCCCACAAGGGGTGCGACATCTTCGCAAACCTGTACGTTATTTGAAATCATTTCGTGATTTGAAACCTGATTTGTGATTTGAAACTTCACGCGTGATTCCTGGAGGAGACTGAGTGTGGCCCCGACTAGACATTGGGTGACCTGCAGTTCGATTCCTGGGGCTGGAGGGATTTTTTTCCTTACTTTGGCCCCTTTTCTGTTACACCTTTTCAGCTATAAGTCACTAAGTCTAAGTCCTTGAAATTAGGTTAGGTAATCCTAAGGCTGCAGCACATGTTGCTGCAGACCTTCAGTGCTGGTCACTGTAAAGCATTAATACAATACAATACAACAATGTTGTAGTGTGATTTGTGAGGTTATTACAGGGTTCAAAGACTAGTATTGTATCACTGTGAGGTTGTATTGTTTAGAAATATGTTTTTGAGACTAGTTTCAAACAGTTTAAATTATTTGCGTGGGCGAAATCGCTCGGATTTGTTGATTTGTAATTTGGTAGCTGAAGGGTGTACGTGATTTGTAGAGGTGCCATACTCCCCCCAGAGTCCCAGGTTGTTGGCCCTTTGATATCAACTATGGCCAAGGATAGAAAATGTTGGATGTGTAGTTTTATCAAAAGTGTAAATTGGGGAGGCCCAAATGCGGGACCTTGACTACTAAATCTTTCTGGCTACGCCCCTCGCTATGCCCTTGACCTTGTAACGACTGTGATCATGTCATAAAATATTACCTCTAGATTTACACTACCCGGTATTTTTGTCATGTTTTCGTGTTATTAATTACCAACTTCAATAACATGCCTTACACGACCTGTTTGGCATACAACATCATCAATATATAAAGGATCTATGATATACCTGATACAATAGCTCCTTCGGCCAATGTGAGAGAGTTAAGAACAAGCATGAACCAGTATGGCTTTGCGAAAAACTGCATACATCGCGGTCGACAGCAGAAAAGGCTGCACTCGTGGGCACCAGGTTTGGTACCGTCTGTTTGATCTATCTCTATCAGTTCGTCCTTGGTTGTTGTGTCCATGTTGTTCAATGTCTGGCGCGGCCGCCCCTTCGATAAGAAGTCACCAGCGCGCACTAGCTGCAGCTTATAAGCGCCAGTAGGGTCTGGCCGAGACTATAGTTACTGAGTAGATTAATGTGATAACGGTAAACCTCACCACTACATGTGGCGGTTGCTGCGGTGCGTTCACTAACAAGTCAAACAATTGTTAATAATTCTGTTAATCAATACAACAATCACCAGCACACTCAAGATTACAACAACTCATGATAATTACAATCACGCGACTCTTTATACTCTACGTTACATCACTATAAGAAGTCTGTTCATTACGTAATACCACATCTCCCCCTTAAGAGAAACGGCGGGGGGGACGAATCTCAGTCCCAGTTTGACTTCTAGTCATCATTCGGTGAGGCTCTTCTGGTTCTGACAGTTCTTCATGAAACCCAGCATTAGATTCTTGAGGAACAACTCTTAATTGGATTCTGTTCCTCTGAAGTTGACCTGAAGGAGTCTCTACAAGATAGGATCTGGGGGTTTCTGCTGAAGTAACCACTCTGCCCGAAACTGGACCATTATCAGAGTCTATCCAAACGGGAGTGTCATCGGGGATCATAGGTAAATCCTTGGTCCTATGACGTTTGTCAAAATTGTCCTTCTGTTTCAGCTTGTATGTGGCATCAGACTTCTGAAATTCTTCCAAATAGGTCCATTGAGGAATCAGCTTACAGTCTGCAGTAGGAACACAAGTTCGGATCTGTCTCCCCATACTCAATTCAGCTGGGCTCCTTCCACACCAGGGAAGAGGTGTTGACCTATAAGTAAGCATCGCCATGTATGGATCTTTACTGTTTTTCAGTAAATGTTTAACAGTTTGAACCATGCGTTCAGCTTGCCCATTACTTTGGGGATACTTGGGGCTGCTTGTGATGTGACAGAATCCATATTCATTTGCAAACTGAGTAAACTCTAGAGCTGAGAATTGTGGACCATTATCGCTGCGAACTACTTCCGGGATTCCATGATGTGAGAACACATTTTTGAGGTGGCTAATGACAGCTGCTGAGGTAGTTGTAGTCAACTTGGTTACTTCAGGGTACCTTGAAAAATAGTCTACTGTTAACAAGTACTTGGTACCTTCCAGTTCAAACAAATCTGTCCCTATAATTTGCCATGGATAATCTGGGAGTGTCGACTTGATCAGGGGTTCTCTCCTTTGTTGGGATTCTCTAGCACATGTGGGACACTGACGAACTATCTCAGCAGTATCCTTGGTAATCTCAGGCCACCAAACGGAGCACCTCACTCTGGCTCTACAGCGTTCGATCCCTTGATGCCCCTCGTGAATCTTTGCCAAGGTCTCCTTTCTTAAAGAAGAAGGAATAACAATACGCTGGTTATATAATAGCAAATTATTATGAAGCGAAAAGAAACTTTTCACCTTCCAAAATGCACTCAGGTCAACATCTGTAGGAGATTTGGCAGGCCAACCCTCTAGGCACCATCTTTTCACTGTCATGCACGTCGAGTCATCATCCTGAGCATCTTTGTACTGTTTCAAGCGATGCTCCCCAGCTGGTAGAGCTGCTACTACAGTATCAACAAACCATTCTACTTCTTCTTGAAGTTGATTGTCACAAAGTGGGGATGGTGCTCTTGATAAGGCATCAGCTGTAGTCAATAGCTTTCCAGGTACATGTGACACAGTGTAATTAAACCTGGCCATTCTGAGTCTAAAACGAAGAATTCTAGGAGGTAAATGGTCAAGGTTTTTGGCATTCAACAATGGGATGAGTGGCTTGTGATCTGATTCTATTAGAAAGTGAGTACCCAGTATGTAGTTTGCAAATTTGTCACATGCCCATGTAACTGCCAGGGCCTCTTTTTCTATCTGGGCGTAGCGACGTTCAGTCTCCGTCATGGAGCGGGATGCGTACGCCACTGGCTTCCAGACTTGGCCTGACTGTTGGAGGAGAACCGCACCCAACCCGTAGGAGGATGCATCAGCAGATACTTTGCTGCTGGCTTCAGGGTCATAGAGTGCCAGGACTGTTGGTTGTGTCAATTCAGTTTTAATTGCTATGAATGAATCTTCCTGTGTTGGGCCCCACACCCAAGCATGTGACGGACTCAGTAACTCACGTAATGGCTGACTAATTTGGGATAGCCGGGGAGAAAATTTCCCTAACTGGTTAGCCATTCCCAGGAACCTGCGTAGCTCAGTAACACTAGTAGGGGGTTTCATATTAGATACTGCTGCAATCTTCTCTGGGTCTGCTCTGATTCCTTGACTATCAACAAGGTGTCCCAGGAATTTCACAGATTTTTGGTTGAATTCACACTTAGTACGGTTCAGGGTGACATTAGCTGACTGTAGTTGCTGAAGTACTGCCAACAATCTAGAGTTGTGTTCTTGTGGGGTGGAACCAAACACAAGGATATCATCCATCTGGCATACTACCCCTTGCAGACCCTCAAGAATTCTCTTCATTCGTTTCTGAAATAGTTCTGGGGCACTTGTGATGCCAAAAGGCAATTTGTTAAAACAATACCGCCCAAATGGGGTTATGAATGTTGTAAGGTGGCGAGAATCTTTGGCAAGAGGAATTTGCCAAAACCCACTATTGGCATCGAGTTTGGAAAATATAGTGGCACCAGCTAACAAGGCTAAAGTTTCATCTACTTTGGGCATCGGGTGTACTTCTCTGAGAACACCTTCATTCAATTTCTTCAAATCGACACAAATTCTGATGGCCCCAGATTTTTTTGGAACCACCACCATCCCAGCACACCATGGTGTGGGCTCGTCAACCTTAGAAATAATACCACCAGACTCCATTCGAGTTAATTCTTCTTGGACTTTCTTACGAAGCGGTAGTGGTATGTTACGAGGGGTATGAAGAGAATGTGGCTGTGCATCATCCTTGAGTTTAATCAAATATTCATCCCCTAAAGTGCCTAAACCTCGGAAAACTGTGGGAAACTGGCTGTAAATGTCCTCAGCAACCATAGTATGAATTCTGCAAATGAGCTGCAGTGCTGTGATGGCTGGTAATCCTAAGAGGTTGTGTCTCAAGTCCTGTGCTACGAAGATTTCCTGTCTAGATGAAATCTCTTTGTTAGACAGAGCACCTGTAAATTGTCCCAGTACAGTCAACTTTTGGTTGGCAGGTCCTGACAATATCTTAGAGGGCTTCTTCAACTCTGTTTTTGGAAGTGCACGGTATGTTTCCTCTGATATGGCTGTTACTGCAGCACCAGTGTCTAGTTTGAACTGAACAACTTTGGTATCCAGAGTCACTGTAACATACCAAGACGATTCTGAACTGGTTGCCATGGCATCTAGGAATGCAGTATCAAGGGACAGTTCTTCAACAGGAGGTAGTTTCTCACTGGGTGTGGTATCTACAGATAATTCATCAGTGGGTGAAGTGTCAACTGAAAATGTTTGTTTCTTAGTCTTGGAAAAACAAAGTGAGCTGTAATGCCCTCTTCTGTTACATCTGTGGCATGTGGCACTGATAGCTGGGCGTCTGGATTCAGTGGAATGGAATGGTGGACTGGAATGGTGGAATGGACTGGACTGGAATGGAATGGTGGAATGGACTGGAATGGTGGAATGGACTGGACTGGAACAAACAATGGAATACCGATAGACTGACCATGGACTCCGACGCTTCTTGGATTATACACAGCTGTAGCGTCCCTGCGTCCTGAGCACAGTGAGGGCGCGAAGGGTTACTAAATCGCTTGGTCGCGGTGTCTAACTTATTTAGATTATGGTTTAAATCACGTACCAAGCGTCTGTTCATCATCTTCTGAATCGTGCTCCGACGTCGACATAGCTAGTCACTTTCTACATTATCCACTGTACATATCTATACGGATGTCGACTTGTAATAATTATAATCAATTAATTAAGAGCTAGCTAGATCACGTGCAGCTGAAATGCCAATTACATTTGATTTGTTGAATCGACTGTGTGATACATTACAACTGAACTGATGTACGAAAGTCCCAGCATAGATAATACGTGCTTATATTATCTATGACTCCAATCCATTAGGTGGCACTTATCTCTCAAACTCTTAGCGCATGTATTATTAATTATCGTTGGTTGTAGCTGAGCGTGCATTATTATAATTATATTGTGTACTGTGTAGGTATGATTATAATGCACAGGTGTAATTATAATTGTGTCCAAATCATTAAAAAACTCAGTGTAGCTATGCGGGAGCGTTAACAATGTTCTGGGGTACTGGTCTCGCGTGGCCAGACCCTTTCCGCACAGTCGCTTATCGATTGGAGATTATAAGTTTTGTATTGGCATCACGCTGACTTCTGCCATACGTACTGGTATATACCTACGTAGTCTATAATATCTATGGTGCTGAGTATAATCCCGGCAGCGTCGGAGTCCATGGCCAGTCTACCGGAATAGTCTACCGGAATTCCACCAGTCCATTCCACCATTCCAGTCCATTCCACCATTCCAGTCCATTCCACCATTCCAGTCCATTCCACCGTTCCAGTCCACCATTCCATTCCACTGAATCCAGACGCCCCTGATAGCTGGACACTTAACACCTTCTGGATGTCTACTGTGACCACACCTACTGCATGCTTGTGCAGATTGTTGTCTGTCTGGCAACATGCCTCCTCTGAGTTGTTGTGGGTGGGGTGTGGTTTTTCCACCAATGGCTCTCTTGTTGGAATACTTGGATACAGCATCCACTACTACAGGATCTTGCATGGTCCCTTCACCTTTTAACTGACGTTGCTGATCTTGTACAGCTTCGTTCAAACGTACTGCCTTCTTAGCTTTGTCGAGCGTTAGTTCCGGGTCGAGCTGAAGGCGTTTGGAAATGGCTTCATCTCTTATTCCAACAACAATTCTGTCACGGAGCATCTCTTCTGTTAAGTTTCCGTACTCACAAGTCTCTACTAAGGCATAAAGCTCGGAGATGTACTGCTCCACCGTTTCACCAGGTAATTGGTTGCGACGATTAAATTTGGCTCTTTCAAAAATTACGTTCCTTCTAACTTTGAAGAACCCGTCAAGTTTGGCCAGGACAGTGTCATATTTCTTTCGTTCTTCACTAGTAATTCGCGTGGAAGTTAGAACGTTGTCCGCATTTTCTCCCATCGTATACAACAGTGTGCTCACTTGTCGAGTTTCAGATTCTCCCGATAAACCAGACGCTTCTCTAAACTGTTCGAATCTTCTTTTCCATTTGGACCAGCTGTCTGGATTATTGAAGTCGAAAGGTTCCGGCGTTTTCAACTGAATGCCAGCCATCCCACTCCTGTCACCATGTGGCGGTTGCTGCGGTGCGTTCACTAACAAGTCAAACAATTGTTAATAATTCTGTTAATCAATACAACAATCACCAGCACACTCAAGATTACAACAACTCATGATAATTACAATCACGCGACTCTTTATACTCTACGTTACATCACTATAAGAAGTCTGTTCATTACGTAATACCACACTACACATAGCACCTCGCCATAGCACTATTGATCATAGAGTATCCTCCACAGTTGCAACATTACTGATATCCCATGCATGGTCGGGCCCGGCTACACTATCAATATAGCCTCAGGCTACTAAGAATTTTTACAAATGAAATGCATATGCCACTCTTCAGGTTCATATTAGTCTATACTATATAGCTAGGTGAACTACTCATGGCTGTCACTTCAGTATCCCTACACTGTACAGCTATTGATCAATGTGTTCCACTCAAGTTGAAGCAGTATGATTTAGACTGACTAAACCAAAATTTTCACTGAGTTACTCAAATATAGTGCACCCCCCAGACCCTCTGCTCCATATGCCTACTATCCTAGTGCATCCTCACTTGCCAATCCCTGGATCTACGCAGGAGCATATAATATAGTCTTAAAAGTTTAGGGATTCACTGAAGCTTTCAGTTCACAAATGCCAATAGTTGCCATCAATAACACTAACTATAGCTATAACTAATACAGCTGCATTTCAAATTATGTGAACTTTCACAAATGCTTTCATTTAAATGAGTCCTCACTTGTAAAGTATCCTCACTTTATCATCATTTTAAACATGAGAAACAATGGAAGTATGAGCAATGCCGTATTCAGGAAATTGAGATGGGTTCAGTCTTGTATCCCACTTGTATTTTCAAAATTTGGAAAAGACTTGCTTTCCTTGTCTCTCTTCAGAAGGAGACAGTTCAGTGATGTCATGGCCTGTGTTGTCATATGAGTCTTTATAAAACTATTGTCCCTGGTACTTGCTTTCTCCCTGTATGCAGCCAAATCGAAGTATTCTTGCTAAGAGTAGGAAGTGGTCGAGTTCTGTGCCTCTACAGTTGAATTGTATTTGTTGTTTGAACTTTTAGTTGTCGTCAGCTTCTTAAATACTTCAGGTGAGACCAGTGGGGAGTCAGCTCAGGGGTGAGTTGAGGTAAGTTCAGTGGCAATTTTCCATCTAAACAATAACTCTGCAGGGCTGAGAGAACTCCACAGAGTCAAAGAAGCAAAAGGAATGGCACAGAACCTGACTGGTGTTTTACTGCTGAAACAGTAGCTACCAGTTTCGATGAATTTAATTTGCTTTGAAATTGTCAAGAGAATTGTAGGGATGGCTTGATAGCTGGGTATAGTAATGCCATGTGAGGATCTGGAGATCCTTGGAGTAGTCCTTTAACCATCCTCACCATGCACTCTTTCTACCAAACCATTGCTCTGTGAGTATCGTGTAACATGATGGAAGCCATACTGAAATTAAACTGTGGTCCAATGTCAGTTACCAGTGTTGATGGGATGCCATGCCTCCCAAAAATAGATATGAGAGCATTGCTAAGATGTGCCCTTTGCCTGCTGAAGATGTACTGCCCCAAGACCACGTCTGTAAATACTGATTTTAGTTTGTGCCTAAGGTTTGTACATTATTAATATTGTACATGTGAGGTGTCGTTAGTTCTGTTTTCGGTTGATTAAAGGCTCTATCCTGGTCTGGACCCCAAGGCCAAACTTGGTTGGTACTACACAGTAAATTCAAATGGATCAATTTGACCTCCAAGGGTATATTTAAACTATAGAAATAATGACCATCTAAAGGTGGTTGTAACTAGGGTAGGGAATTTGAACTAAATAAGTCAAAATAACTAGGGAAGGTCAATATCAAATGGTACTACTGTTTAAGTAGGGAGGTGCCTCTCAGCAACAGCAAGGTTGATGGCTGGAGGCACACGGGACACTTGGATCTAGAACAATCCCCTGATACACATTACTGAAGAGCGCAGCAAGGAGAACCCCAAACTACAGCGAAGCCTGCCCATAACCGCATAATACGGGGAACTCCACTTCTCCCTGAGCAAATGGGCAAGATGTTTATAAGTGATGGTATCTGCGACTAATACAAGTTACATTGTAGCTAGCTGTGCCACAACAAAAAACTAAACAAACTAGTATTTTTAAAAAATTGTTAATTTAAAAATGAAGTAGGGATCTATGCAATAAAATGTAGTGAAACTAGAGATGAATGATGGTGTTACAGCATAGCTCCGTGGGAAAGTCTCTACTTAGGCACATTAGCTATTATTATTTGTTCAATGCCAAGGTAGAGACTTCCCACTGAGCTGTGCTGTAACACCATCATTCATCTCTTGTTTCACTACTTTTTATTGCATATGCATAGATCCCTACTTCATTTCTAAATTAACAATTTAAAAAAAAAATACAAGTAACTGTTCACTTAGGATGTTAAGTGTGTATTGTCAAGTCTACTATGGTAAAGATTTAGATGGCCAGCTACATGGTTATTTTTACAGTACACTCACTACATTGGCCATTATAACAATTGTGTTCATCCTACAATCAAAAGTGAACATGGAGAACATAGGTTTTATATACAATTTGAAAATTCTATGTCATAGATAGATTAATGTATGTCATTACTAGTGATGACTGACTCGTTAATTACTGTAAACAAACAAAAATATTTTGTGACATGGGTTAATCTTACCACAGATGGTTAAAATGACCATGATGGCAAGATTATTTCAAACACTTGGCTAGAGGCTGAAGAGACTATAGAGTAATATGACTATATCTTACAAAGTTTAAACAAACAAGTACATTCTTGGGTCATTACTACCAAAAATCAGTCATTTGAATTGAAGGTAAAACAACCCAAAAATTTGGGTCGTTTGTACCCATTTGAATTTACAGTGTGTGTAGTGTATTCAATGGAGCAGAGAATTCAGCTGTGTTAGGATCTAGTGAACTTTCCAAGTTGGTTGATAACTCCCATAAACCTCCATAGTTCAGTAACATTAATTTTGTAGGAAGAGGCATTTCTTTGATGGCTGACAGCTTCTCAGGATCAGCAGATACCAGATTTGTTGATAATGTGACCAAGGAAGGTTTTCCCACACTCACACTTTGCTGGGTTTAAGGTTATTCCAGCATCATGAATTCTAAGCGGCACAGCTCATAGTCAAGTGTCATGTTCAGTATTGTCACCACCAAGTACTAATATGTCATCAAAATGTCTGGGCAGATGTTCTAAAATATGCTCATCTGCTTCTGAAAAAAAGCAACAACTCAATATCCCAAAGGGGAGTTAATTAAAATAACGCCCAAAACATGTTAAAGGTGATAAGATCTTAGCTAATCACACCTGCCAAAAGCCACTACTGACATATCCAACTTGAATGCACTCTCCCTCCTTGAAGCTGAGCTAAGGTGTCTTTTCAATGTGGAATGGGATGTATTTTCTAAGCACGTTCTGGCTTTAGGTCTAGGCATGTGCAAACCCTCCAGAATTTTTCTGGACTACTACGTAGCATGCTCTCACACCAAGCATGCTCTCACACCAATTGGTTGGCTGATCAACTTTACTTATAACTCCTGTGGCCTCCATCTGTTTGAGCTCTTGCTCAACCTTATGTCAATGGGGAATTGGTATCCGGCGGGCTGAGAACAGTGCATATGGCTTAGCATGTTGTTTGGTTTTTATTTTATATTCAGCATTCATTGTTCCAGTAGCCCTTGAAATAGTTCTAGGAATTGGGAAATAATACTGCTGGTATTGTCACCAATAGCATCGACCATTGTAAGGATATTTAAAGTCATGATAACTGGGAGACCCAACAAATCTGGTTCAGTGTTTTACAACATACCCACATCTGGTGTTTTATTGTTCTTTTTTTGTACTATAATTTGGTCCAACACATCCAGAGGCTATCTACTTGATCCTCAGAGTATCTTCGTTGGCTGGGCTGACCGATGGCATCAATATACCTCCTTGGAAATTGCAGTGACTTCCGCTTCTGTATCAACCTTAAATACCATTGCATTGTTAGTCACCATTGCTCAGATGTACCAGGCTGTGACGGACTGTTCAAACTTGTTACTTATGGCATCAAGGTATAGTTGGATGTCTCAGTTTGGGCATTGTCCTCAGGATTAGGAGTGTCCTCAGATACCATTGCCACTGTTTTAGAGAAGCATATCTTGCTAAAATTCCGTGATAATTGCAGGTTGTACCTTTAGCAGGACAGTGGTCTCTACCATGATTTTTACCACATCTGGAGCACAGTGACACTTTTGTCTTGGTGTGAATAGGTGTACTTGTAGGTTTTTGTTTGACAAGCTCCAGTGTACATTCTTCCTTTTTTAAAAATGATTGTTGCTCTTCAACTGCCTCTCTTTGGCAAACGAGTTTCTTGGCTTTTTCTAGAGTTAATGATTCGTCTATATAGAGTGGAGTTGCTCTGACAAAAACTTCTATTGCAGATGCCAACTGCTAGTGGTCTTGTATCATCCCTTCGTGTTCTATCAGACTGCAGAGACTAGTGATGTATTGTTCAATGGATTCCCCCTCAGCTTGCACTTCCAGACACTACTTGAAACTGTTCAAAACGTCTATGCCACTTGGACCATTCATCTGGAGAACTGAAGTTAAATGGCAGCAGAGGCTGGAGAGATACATTGTACATAGAGGATCCCATTTCTGACACCATGTAACATGTGATCACAATTAATTGACTCAATAGCACATGCGTGCAATGTGAGATATAATTAGAATACAACTACAGAATGTGTCAGCATGATACAACTTAGCAGTGCATATGTACATGTGTGAGTCAAACAGTTCAGTCTATACAACACAAAGCTTGTGTAGGAAATAACTAAGATTACTATTTGTCTCAGTTTTAGTAGCAGAGTTTATTTAATAGCAGTCATTTCTTCACCATGTTTTTCCTGCTCTTTTACTTTGTCACGGTTACAGAAGGTGACATCAAAAAATATCCAAGCACAAAATGCAAATATCACAGATACAATTCTCACTCCAAGAGACACACCAAACAATCCAAGACTCAAATCATCATTATCATACACCCAACAGTTTCCCCTGTCCCCACATTCTTCTTGCCAGTACAAACATGATCCATCAAATAGTGCACCAAATATGATGGGACCAGGAATACTACCCAACACACGGAAGAACACAGAGTGCACTCCCAAGGCTAGAGTTCTTTGTTCATCTGATGTACATCTACAGAGATATAATATATACACAATACATTACACCATGAAAGGCAAAATGTACTAGTTGTGATCATTGTGTATGACAATTGTATGTGTCTAACTGTAAAAATTGAATGCAGAAAAATAATTGGTGAATAAATCCAAACCCATCTCTTATATTAGATATTCTCTTTGCTCTAGATGCTACAGGCCTTGAATTCATAGCTAATATGTACTTCATGACCTCATTAGGCCACTATATTATGTGATAGTATTATAGATTAGAGATCATGAATTCGAAGGTTTGGACTTTCCTGGCCAAAAAAATCTTTTCCTTCATTACAGTTTGGTTAGGCATAACCAAGCCCATAAATGTCTTCAAAGTGACCCCAAATTCCTCCAAAAGTTTGTGAAATTTTTAAATTTTTAAAAGTTTTCTTTTATATAGAATTTTCTGTTGACTAACTGACTGACTGACCAACTGATGCCTTCAGCCAAGCATAACCAGACTTTGGATAAGGCTAGCTACAGACTTGATTTCTTCACTATTCAACATTGTTCCAGCCCAAGACGTGCCTTTTCACTAACCGCAGCAGCTACAATGCATGCATCATAGACTTACTTTTGTCCTCCTTTGTGTCCCAGTTTTTCGTTCTTTTCTCTGAAAGATGTTGATTCGCAGTAGCGAGATATGGCTTCCCTGTGGCTGCCTATCACACTTATCACCTATATTTTCTGTAGCGACTGATTTACACTTCTTGTACTGTTCTTCATGTGTAACACTGTGTAATGGGCAGAACATTGCTGAAAATGAAGTGTAATACAGGTTCACTATTTTATTAAAAACGAAAAATTGGAACTTTAAGTTGGATTAGGGATTAAAGAAAAAAAAGTAGTGGAACAAGGGAATAGCTAAAAGTAGTGAAACAAGAGAGGTTGCCTACTGTATACCTATGATACCTATTTCAATCATGGTTATAGACCGAATTAGGGATTAAATATCCACTAGTGTATCTGCAGGTATAGGCACCATGAATGAATTAGGGATTAACCCTTAAACCAGAAAACTGGATTTAAACTTAAGCTTGCCTTGTACAAAGCGCTGTAACTTTTGAAGCATCTGTCCTATGGCTATGCAATTTATGTCATTCTACTCGTGATGTAACAAGGATTAAAATGATACCTAGGGGTTTACCTTAACACTAACTGGTGAGACTAAAACTAGCTGTGTAAGTAACTTTCGGTAAGGAAACATGCAAATTCTTTACATACTTTTATAAAATGATTCATAATTCAATAGTGGTTGCTCCTATCACCTTGCAACAAGTTCCGTTTGATTCACAATTAAATTTTCCATCAGACCAAGTAAACATGTGGTTAGAATTTTGAAGCATGGAGATGCAACTCACTGTTGTTCATTGCTTCATAACAAGTAAGCCGCTGTAGTTACAGTGTTCATTTAACCTTCAAGTAGCCCAGTGAACAGACTTTTAATCAATGTGTTGTTGTATATAGGCTACAAGAATTATATAAGTTATCCCACCTAACGTCACTATGTGTGCCCATATTAGTAAACATGCATATTGTGTAAACATGTATTTTCCCAAAAGTTCTTTGCAAATTTAAGGGTTAAATGTCCACTAGTATATCTGCAGGTATACAGTAGGAAACCTATCTTGTTTCACTACTTTTAGCTATTTCCAACTTAACTTTCCTGAATTTTCCTTCTACTGTTGACCGTATGAGCCATTCAGTAATACATATGATACATACTTACAGTAAACAAACAATGTCTGCAGCAAAGCATAACTCAACAATGGATAAGGCTACAGGCTTGATTCTTCCCTGTTTGACATTGCTTTGTCCTAAGATGTGCCTTTTCGTCAACCGCAGTACATACAATACATGCATCATGGCAGTCATACAATGTATGCATCATGGACTTGCCTTTGCCCTCCTTTGTGTTCCAGTTCTCTTTGCTGACAATGCAAGGTGTCAATTTGCGATAGCGCAATGCGGCTTCCTGTGGCTGTGTTGGCTATTATGCTTATCGCCAGTATTTTCTGTAGCAACTGGATTGATTGCAAGGTTGCTTCTTGTACTGTTCTTTGTTTGTAACACTTTGTAATGGGCGGAGCATAGTTGAAAACAAAGTGTAATGGCCACCTCCCTTTCCATTGCATAAATTGCTGGATTGTTAGGGTGCACATTCTGACACAAAATTACTTTTATGGCATTCCTGGTGCCATTCTTTCTTTTAAAGTGGTATGCGCTGGTTCATTTGTCATAATTGTGTTATTAAAAAGTAAACAAACAAGTAGAAGGAAAAATTAGGAATATTAAGGAAAAAAAGTAGTGAAACAAGGGAATAGCTAAAAAATGGTGATCGAAACAAGGAAGGTTGCCTATACCTGCAGATAGACTAGTGGACATTTAATCCCTAATTCAGTCATGGTTATAGACTGAAGCTTATATAGGGATTAAATGTCCACTAGTATATCGCCAGGTAGGTATAGGCTACCTTCTTTGTGTTTCACCACATTTTAGATATTTCCTTGTTTCATTACTTTATTTCTTTGATCCATATCCAACTTAAAATTCCTAATTTTTCCTTCTACTTGTATATATAGATTTCAGCTGCATGTTACTGTGAAACAAGTTGATGCTGTGCTACTAGTTAAATTACCAGTCACCCATGTAGATAACACTATCCCTACATGTATATAATTTAGTTAATGCTCTGCTATTATTAAGTAAATATTGCAATTTAGTGTATTTCATAATTATTTTGCAATTCAGTAATTAAGTTGCCATCCACTGTTAAGGAAGCATAACCCATAACCGCACTAACTTGTGCAGCTTCGTACATTGTTGTATATTTCCCAGACAAGTTTTTGTGTGAGACACATTAGTGCATCTGTGGATCACTGGTAAGAAATCTGCTTAGATTTCTGCCAGTTTCATCTCATTAGAGAGTTCACATACATGCACTGACACCCCCCAATGTGATAGAATCACAATGGCTTACCCATCTGATACAGTAGCTAAAGGCATAGAATCTATACTATATACCACTCAAGCTATACAATTTAATAGCACCCAAGAATTTCCTAAGACAGAAATTGGAAAGTTGTTAGAAATTTATCTAGAAATTAGAAGCAATTTTCTACTCTATATTTCAAAATATCATCAACGTATTTTGCATGTGAAGGACTAGTCAGAAGGACCCCTTGCTTCATTTCAGTTTGCATAAGTACAGGACATGCCTCCTTCACCTCAAAGGAATTCATTATTCCCGGTAGCCTACAAGGCTAGATTTTCAGTTGTTCTATGCCCATACAGCTCACTGTGAAAGGCAATTCACATTGTCTTCAGGAATCCATTTCACCTGTATTTCAAGCTGGCACAAATAAACATCTCAAAATGAAAGCTTACCTATAATACTGGTACTGTATAGCCTTCATACAGGCTGCTTTTAACATAAAAAAACTTATTGCTCACATGGGCAGAAAGATACAGAAACACAAATTTCCCAAAAGAATTACAATAATTAGACACATGATCCACAACTGGTCAAATATTACTTCTGATCGCACAAAGACTATGATATTTCACATGGTATTTCACAAACCTTAATACGATCACTGGGTTAGGAATTTGAGTTGCCAAGGTGATAATAAATCCCAGTGTAATTGCAATCACAAAGGGTGCAAGCATCTCACAGTTATCATCACAATATTCTTCTTCTGCAGTATCAGCACCACCACATGTGCAATTCTCAAATCTTGGCTCCTTCAATTAATACATACAAACTGATAAATCCTAATTCTACTATTAATTAAGAATTATCAATAGATAAAATCAAGAGTACATAATAAAAATAGGGAGGGAGAGTGTCTAACTAGGACACCAGCAAAAGCTTTACTTTATTCAACACCTATCAACAGCACTCAACACCTATCAACAGCACTCAACACCTATCAACAGCACTCAACACCTATCAACAGCACTCAATACCTATCAACAGCACTCAACACCTATCAACAGCACTCAACGCCTATCAACAGATCTCTATCATCAGTAAAAGTGTTTATTTGTTCAAAGATCATTGTCTTTTATAATACACAGTGATTTTGTACAGGCTGCATTGGCAGTTAGACACTCTCCCTCCCTAGATTTATTATGTACTCTTGATAAAATACACAGGTAGAATAACATTAATGAGCAACAAAATCATACAGCTTGCTAGAGCCATATAGTTGGTTCCACTTTGTAATGCATAAGTGCAAGGTTGTATGTATATATATAGTAACGTAACAGCTGTTGTCACCAGTATACATGCACTGTATGTGCATGCTAGTGTATAGTGTACACAACATGTGTGCATAGATGCAGTGTGTGTGAATGTGTGTGTCTCAGTCAATGTTAAAACTCATGCTGCACTCACATCTCTATCACCATTCAAAAAGTACTCATCACAACCAGCTTGGCAGGGGGAGAAATAGGTAATCCCATCAGAACACACTGGTTCAAATATAGTTGATTTACAGTCACAATGACTGTTGCAAGTAGCATTAAGAGTCTAATCATCAAATAGTGTACTATATAGATCATATAAAAATATGTACACATCATCACACATTACATTCTACTACCTGTTGGGATAAGGAACTGTTACACCAGCTATGTCATGTGTTGAACACCTCAAGAAGAATGAAACCATGAATAAAGTTCCTATAGAACTCAACACAGCAAAATAGAAAGTTAGCGTTTTAGTCTTTGGTTTTATGAAGAACACCAGAAGAGCACCTAGAGTTAAATAGATAGTTAGTGTCAAATAACAAATAGCTTACCCAACATGATTCCTACTATGGCAGATGGTATACCAATTGCTCCAGTTATTAAGCCACTAGTAGAAGCAGTGAGACCAAATTGTGTCTCAAAATATTTAGGAATAAATGAAGAAATCCCAGCTGCTACTAATGTTTCAAGAGCATATGATATTGACACACACATAAATGGCACATTGACCAGCAAGCCAACCAACTGACGTGGAAGTTCTTTAAGGTGAAATTTAATGTTTAGGTCTTCTTTGCTTATTTCTCTTTTATATTTAATAGACATTTGCTTAATTCGTTCTTCTTGTATAAAATCAGTGTCTGGATACTTCTCAGGAAACATAAAGAAAGGAATACTTATCAATAACGAGATTATTCCAAAAATAATAAAGCCTATCCACCAAGCACCCACCCAACCTGGATCGGATTCTTCAAGGGTGGTCTCTCTCCAAGGGTCAACATAAGCTGAAAGAAAACTGCCTCCAATTACAAATCCCAATGTTGGCCCTATCACTGCACAAGTATAGAATATACCAAGCCAAATGGGAGCACGTTTAGGATGAACAATATCATCAATGTAAGAAACTCCTATTGTGAAGAGTGGAGCACTTCCAAGAGCAATCACAATGATTGAAAGAATAAATAAAAAGTATATATTGTCTGACTCCCCACACTCTGGGGAGAAGTCATTCTCATCTCTGCATTCCTCAAGTGTCAGATTGGCATTCTTCCCAACATCATAATCACCAGTAATAAACTGTGGCAATGCAAACAATAGTGCTCCAATTCCCTGTATGAATACACCAGCTCCCAACCACTTGGGCTTGTGGCTGTTCCCACCAAAATAACTGATGAGCACTACTGTCACTACTATAGTAATGTCAAAAGTAGCTGGTATCATTCCAAGCTGGACACCAGAAAACTTGTATCTTGTCTCCAGTGATGAAAGGACAATAGAAATCATTCCTAAAGTAAATGATACCTTTGTGTACATATGTCATCACACACACACACAGGGCTGAGTAATATTATCGTTTTATTGATATATCGCGATATTTTGTTATTAACTATTGTGATACCACGACTGTACATTATTGTCATTAAAATTCCATTTGTTATGCAGTACTAGGTTAAGAATCCTTGTTAGTGATAAGCTGGTTACCACTGCAGAGAGGTGTGAACACCATAACATAACCTCAAAGCATGTGTTACAATAACTGTTACTGTAAACAAGGATGATGGTGGCTAGTTTGGTACTACCTTTAAAGACTTCCTGCAGGAATTCTGAGCAATGCACTACATAGGCGGTGGAATAGGGGGGGCTATGGGACTGAAGCCCCTTATCGCTCTGCTGAAGAATGATATCATGCTGAAATTATCCTCCTTGGAGTGGGGCTGAAAACCGTGATAAATATTGATATACTCTAATATAATGCTCAAATACCCTAATAGAGCAGTCAAGGCCTTCATAACAGTGTTCCTAAAAGAAGTTAAAAAAAGCAAAACGAAAAAGTTACCTACAGCGGGAATCGAACCAGCTGCCTTTTACTTTAAGGTTGGTATCTTATCACTGTATCAGGTGTTTCCAGGTGGCTATAGGCTGTTTTGTACTGCTTATAAATGCTATATGTTCATTAACCCTGTAGTCAACAACAAAAAGCTTTGCCAAAAAGTGTTTTAAATAGTTTTAACTAAAAGTTGGTGTTTTAGTTAAAATGCTTTAAATTGTACCTATAAAATTAATTTTGGTGAACTCTGAGTCATTGTGAAAGCTAAAATGGCTACAGCTTCTGGTGGGCTGCAGACCCCCTGCTGCCAGAGACTCTATACTCTGGTCAGTCCCCCCTCATATCATCTACTTCCTCCGCCACATCAGCTATGATTGACTTATTTGTAAGTATCGCGAACTATTCAGTATTGTGAATAGCGACTTTAGTATCAATCGTGATACTAAAATGGCAGTATCGCTCAGCCCTAATACACACATACATACATTAGTATATTTAAAATAAAAATGAAGCGATAAAAAGTAGTGAAACAAGAGATGAATGATGGTATTACAGCATAGGGAAAATCCTTACATTGGCATGTTTTATAATAAATAAATCATTTTGTTCAGTGCCAAAGTAGGGATTTTCCCACCGAGCTATGCTGTAATACCATCATGCATCTCTTGTTTCACTACTTTTTATTGCTTGGACCCCTACTTCATTTTCAATAATATACTAGTTTGTTTAGTATTTTTGCTATAGTGTACAGTGTGGCTTTTCTATTAGGGTAATTGCTGTATTAGAGTATCTCAAGCCTACCAGGGGACATGTCACCATTAATTTTTTCCATAATTATTGTCATTGTGCTACCATTATGAATGCAGCTAGACCAATAATAAGGGGTGTGGTCATTGTGATCGAATAAATATATTAAGAAGTATGGTCCCCTACACTTGATCGTTATTAATCAACCAAGATCGTTATAGCCAATGTCTTGAATCTATCGTGAAGTTGCAGGTATCTACTGAGCATAACTGCTTTAAATAATTTTGTGGCATTGGTCAAGTTGATATGGAAAATTAATGCTTCAATATGGTTTCATTACATCAAGAAGATGAACCTGATTGAAAATAAAAGGAAAGACAAGGCACAGAGGACACACACTCATCGGAATCCCAAAATGCACATGCCACTGCATGGTGAGTTTGTTAATATTGTGGTATAAAATGGTGGCTGTGCGCTGCTTTGTTTAGCCTCCAGCCTTGTAACTGTGGTCAGGCAGGGAGGCAAGCAGGCTGGCAGACAAAAGTTCAAGCCTTGGTTATTAGTTTTAAATTCTATATCTGGCCGGCTGTAAATGTTTTCTTGTTTTTAATGCTGTATTTATGTTAGATGGACTAATGATGTTCCGTAAAGGTGATTTTTGTCACGTAAGATGTCTATAGGATGGTAGCATTTTAGGTAGTGCGCGTCACTTTTGGAGGGATCCCTACTTAAACAGTACTACCGTACTGATACATACATACATACACATATACATACTAGTCCAGACCAATTTGTTTCTTTTGTGTGTGTGGGTGAGGAAAAAAGTGGTCTGGTACACTTGCATTAAGAATTACATGCATTCCCAATGGTGGGTGCTGATTGGTGAAGCCATTCTCTTCTTACACTTTGACTGTTGTCAAACAATATGGTAATATTGTTTAGTAGGGTTCCCCCTAAAGGGATAGGCACAGCTAAAAATGCTGCAACTATAAAAATGTCATACGTGATGAAAATCACCTTTACAGAAAAGTTGAACATCTAATACAGCATTAAAAACAAGACAACACTTAGCATAAATAATTGATTATCATAAAAAACAAACTTCGAAGCACTAATGGAAGTAATCACCTTATTACTGTACATCAAGCCAAAAATTAATCAGTTTCATCATCATTAATCTATTATTGTCCGCCCAATACATTGCCATAGATCTATTATTGATGGGTTTAGAAACTTTTCCCTCTAACTTTCTGTGGAATTTATAGATTTACAAAAGATTTTTATATAATGTGGGGATATCCTTGAAGAGCCAATGGCTCAGGTTTGGTGCAGTACCATCATTCTGTAATTACGTTACAGGTTTTTGTGGTTGGCGAAACCCACCAAACTGCTCGCAATAACTTGGTAACTAGTACCTAGGACTAGTAGAGAAAATACTTTTTTAACACTTACCAGTAAAGAACACCACATATTTTGCTGCTTGTTTAATCCGTATACTACTATTCTCATTATATGTATTACCATTCAAGTTATGCATGCCTCAATATTATTGATAATAGATATGCATTGATAATTGGTTGCTCATAACACTACAGGCAGCCAGATACAGAATACAGTCTTTGGTCCACCTGCCTGCCTGACTAAGGTTAGATACCAAATAAAGCAGCATACAGCCACCATTTTCTGCCACAACAACAAACTCATAAGTGGAATGTGCCTTCAACAAATGTCTGCCTTCTGTGCTTTGACATTCCTTATATCTTTAATTAAATGGTCTTCTTCATGCCAGGAAACTACACCAAGGCGTTAACTTTCCATATTGACACATATTATTTAGATGCCACAAAATTATTTGAGGCACTTAATAGACTGTACCATCACTGCATGGTAGCATTGGGTAGCAGTAAGCTGGGCTTATAAAATGGCTCCATTCTGTCTAATCTTCTTGTCAACTAGCTGAACACTCGTACTACACAAAACTCATACTACTTGTATGGAGATAAACATAAAGCAGCTGATTGTTGCTTCAGAATGCCATAAATATGGGAAGAAAGAACACCTTGCCCGTGTATGTAAAAAATAAATGTAAACCCTTACCGAAAGGACTGATAATGGCAGTTGTTGTTTTACTAGCAGTGCGTTGGCTGAATTACAAGGCAAAATCACATCCACCATTTCAAAACTGCAGCTTGTCACCCATCTTCTAATGGTTGCCATGCAAACCATCAAGGCAGGAATGAAGAATATTGACCAGCTCAGTATACACTAAAAATGTGACATTTTCTGTTTCATTACAGACTGACACCGCACACAACAATGGGTGTAGCTCCAGCAGAGCTAATGTTGAAACAACAGCCTTGCTTATAGTGCTAGTTTAAAAGACAAAGCTTCACAACAACAGCAGAGACAGAAGATACATGATAGCACCATGAGACAACACATGTTTTAAAAAGATGACTTAGTAATGGCTTTAAGACAATATGGTTACCAGGAACCGGTGGTGAACAATCATACAAAATCACGCTAACAGACGAATCATCCTACAGAGTGCCCATTTTCAGTAAGGCTAAAATATGGCAGCTTTGGCTACTTGTATGGCTTCACTGGGATATATAAAGTTAGCCATGCTCCATGGAATGTATTGTAACATTATGGATTTTCAGAAACTTCTAGAACCACTCTATTAATTGATCCTTGTTGGATAGTGCTGATGAAGTTAATATGCAGCAATATTGATGACCTATTAATTATGACATTATTTGTGCACCAGTTGTGTTTAGCAGTCAAGATGAGAGAGCTCTTTGTGATGAATTAATGTTTAAATGATTCCTGGCCTTGTAGTTGTTAACAAGCACTGCATTGCTTCACCAACTAGTTTTCATGTATGATAGCAACATAGTGATGTACCACTGTGTACTTGACATAATTATTGTGATCACATAGCTGTACAAGTATGCACATATATCAGAAGCCATACATTGCTGACCACAGCATGCTATCAAGAGTTAATAATATAGCACAAAGTCATTCAAAACAATACACTGGTGTTTGTGTTATAACTCTGATTATTATTATTAGCTGACTACTTAACAGCTACTATACATGATGACTGACTTAAAATACGTGCATATTTGGCACTGTGTAGCTAATATCAAGCACCACCAGCGATATGTGATAGCGACATAGCATTGATAGTGATGTTGTTCTTAAACTAACCATCAGGTCTCTTATAGTTTAGCGATTGTATTTTCTTTCTACTATTGTTTTTAGTAACATTACTTAGTGATCTGGACCTTGTCTTCCCTGCTTTCTAGATTACACACACACAATTAATGATGCCATATGTAAGTGATCATCATATTATACTGCTGCATATTAATATCATAATCATACTTCGGGGTATGAACCATATACCAACACAGAGTGTCTTTAAAGAGCACTCCTTCAAGATTATAAAGCTTCATAGCAATTATTATTATTATAATTTAATATGTGCACAACATACATACACTCAGGAGTTGATTAGGCAAATGGCCTTTGATTGTGTCCATATCCAATGTTGCTCCAAAATTTGTTTAATTCAAATTTGAAATTGATTGTGCTGAAGTAACATATTGTTCCATGGTGATAGCTGAAGAAGTTTAGTCTGATGGGATATGGTGGCTCTAGGTTCGAATTACTTTTCTACTGTGCATACTGTGTATTACACCCTAGTAACATGTGTATAAATAATAGTTATACGGGCACAATGTGGAGTCTGAAATTTATAAACCTGAAGGCCCGGGCTGTAGCGCACGAGCGAAGCGAGGGCGCTACTAAGGGCCTGAGGGTTTATAAATTTCATAGACTCCACATTGTGCCTGTGTAACTGCTTTAGACTCTATTTAACATTACACTCAGATTACTTACCTCATACACGGCTGTTTCTGCTGTAGGCTTGGCAAAAGCGGCTGGTTTTCTTGCAATAATACTAGCACCATGGCAACTATACGTCCTCACATGACAAAATAATCGCGCTCGTTAGATCACTGCACGTGAACAATGCATAGCGATTGGATAAACCTAGATTTTGAGCATATGTTATATTGTGCCTGAAGGCGTGGAGTATATTAGAAAACAAGATGGAGGATATGAGATTTATTATCCACCCAAAACAGCCTAAATAGTGTCTAAAGACTAAAACACAGTGGAAAACATAGTTTCGTGGTTAAAATAAAGCACATCACAGAAGCCATAACTTTAATCGCAAACTATAAATGTAATGGTCCACATGATGATTGATACTGATGACATCCCTATCCCATTCTCTTAGCAGCCACCTCCTAGTGGAAGTGCTCCAATCAAACTTCACTGTTCACAGAGGAATTGTAAGCCTTCAGAGATACAGAGGAACCATAAGCCTCCAGGGGAGGAATGCAGTAGCCAGAAGCCCTATGTTAACTTGTTTTTGTAATTGAATTAAACATGCTGTTTAGGGTTTCTTTTATAAGTATAAATATAGTGCATTGTGCGTGTTGTTGTGTAGTTAAGTGTTATCCTTATAAATGTGTGCTACATATATAACTGGGCAGATATGACAGTGCCAGTAGCAGCAGTATTCCAGCAGGAGGGCTACTAAAGGGACATTGCTTCAAGGAATTGTCAAATTCCCACCTAATCTCCACCCTGTCTGTATTGGGGGAGTAGGGTTTTAATTAACAGTGATAGGTAAGTAACATAAACCACAAGGGGTAGTCACTACCAATACATAGGTATGTTGATAGTATACACCAGTCACCTAGCCTCAAGATGGTATTGGTTCCCCTAATTCCAGAGTCATACCGCCCCACTCTGCTTAGCTTCAAGTTAAGTTATCCCAGCTAAGAGATTTTGTTGAGACACACAGCACCCATGCTAGCATGCAGCAGAAGCGTTACTACAATGGACATGCTGTTTCAAGAACATTTTGCTGTAGATGATCCTCTTTGGCTTTTCATTCCTACAGTAGGCAAGATGGGAAGGAAAATGGACTCTAGTCAGTGAAAAGCCCCATTATATATACCAGATGGCAACAGAAATTAAACAGTACATGTCAACAAGCTGAGAGCAAGACTACAAGCTGCTACTACTTTCGATCCTGCTTCTCCAAAATGACTGGGTTCCACCTTCAGTAGATTCAGTAGAGCATCATTTTATTGAGTATGATCCACCTGGACCTGAGCACCATTATCCTACCCGATAGAAGACTGTCCTTGAAGAATGAACTAAAGCTAGGAGGGACAGATGTAATGATGAGTAATATTTTGTATTGGCTTGTAAGCACACACACATTGCTGATGTAATTACACATGAATATATTTGTATATGATGTCACTTAAAAGTCTTGCATTTTTCAGTTATTTGGTGGCATTACACTGAGTACTACACATATACAAGACATATAAAATTTGCACATTATTCACTACCTCAGTGTAGTTTAACAAAAATAATTTGCCTACCACCAGCAATGATACAAGCACTGTTATGTTAACATGGCTAATTCATCTGTATATCACATCAAGGCCGGCTCTGGAGGGGGGGCAAGTAGGCCATGGCCCACCCAACATTTTCCTAACTACAGTTAACTTGACTCAGTAGTATGTTATAGCAATACAATTACGCATGCAAGTCTGCTGCTTTTTTAGCACTCGAACTTACCAAAACTTCTTGTAAACCATACTAAACACTAGTCTGTGCTGGGTTAGAGGACTTAGATACTGTGCTACAAGTCTACCAGTCTCTCAAACACGGAATGTTACAGAAAAGTCTTGGCAGGGGCATGCATCAAAATATTTGTGGGTGCCTTATTGTCTATGTGGTACAATTTAGGCCACACCACTATTACAGTAACGGTACTGTGATCATTATTCATCCAGCTACTGGCTAATAAGCTTAGATTTATACATGCAGCTGTTAACAGAGTTGGGGATAGTGCGTTACATTTACTTTTACAGCAACGAATATTATAACGCGTTACATGACAAAGTAGCAAGTAACATGTAACGGATATTACATCCGGAAATTGTAACGAATGTAACGCATTACTTCCTTTTAAGGCGCATTGTATCCGGGCATGTGATTGAGTGCATTTTGGGTCCAGACAAGACTGAAGATAACATTAAAGGCATGGACAAAGAATGATAGTGTATGGGGAGTGCCCTTGAGGCCAAGATACAACAACAAAGTATGTATTTGTGGCTGAACTACACCCGAAACATGTGTCTCCCTCATGTCACTTGTAGTTGTAGGGTGGTAGCTTGTATTTAGAAGGTTGGACTTACTTTATAGTTTGTAACAACAAATGTATTATTACTAGTTACAGCCCTCAGAGTAGCGAGTAATAATAGTACTTCAACACACTACCTACCACCAACCATGGACGGCCCACCCAACCTTATTTGGCCAGAGCTGGCCCTGGACATAAAATTCAGTCAGTTTTATACCTGGAATTATATTGAGCCTCTCAGCAGTCTGCATATTCACTAAAGATTTTCCAGGTCCTTGGTTTATAATGCAACGGGTGCACAGTGTTCAGTAGCCAGAGAAATGCTTTCCAATGACATATCTAACAAGCAGGTAAGGTTGCATTAACTCATACCATCCATTAATCAGTGAGACTACATCATACAGTTATGTGTCTCTATAATTCAAGATAAGACACTGAAAACCCTGAGTGTTTAGGTTGGTACACAAAGTAATGATCATACAGCTAATCACATTTTAGTGGTTAAAAAGATGTTTGAGAGTCCAATCCAGTGAATGGCCGGTTACACGTACACCCCTCAAAAAAAAAAAAAAAAAAAAAAGCAGTCTGCCGGGCCACTCAAGACTAACTACAAGTTGGTATGCACGGATCACATAAACACATGTTGCTTAATTGTAGCCATTTTGTTGCGATCAGTTTTGTTGATCGCAAGTTTGAACGAGAAAGCAAAACATTCACGGAGTTACAACACCAGTACGACAATATTTCCTTACCATTCACAATAGCTCCCTCCACTATGCAATAGATATTCAGTAGGATCAAGAAGATAATTGGCTTCGCGAAGATTTGCAAACAACGAGATCGACAAGGACCTAACCCACAGCCGAGAGTAGTCTGATCGTGATCGCCTTCATCACTTTGCGAACTACGACACAAAGTCGCTGAGCTATCCTCTCTGTCGTCACTTCTATCCACCATGTCGCAGGAATAAGTAGCTACGTATACGGGCCCGTAACGTAAGATTCTTTGTTATGTTTATATTATAGATTAGACACACCCCGGTTGACCGCGACTACGTTTATTTATTTATTAATGGATAAAACAAATGCATTAGGCCTGAGGCCTTAGCTTTCACAGTATCCATATGCTATTACAGACCAATAATTGTCTAATCTAGATTTAAAAGAGTTACTTATGGGTGCTGAGATTACCGAACTAGGTAAATCATTCCACTGATCAATTATTCAATGGCTGAAAAAGTTCTGTCTTATTATAAGTCTGGCTCTTTGTTTGTAAAGTTTTTAGATGGTGTCCTCTATTACTGCAGGTGGTGTTCAAGATAAAAAGACTCTTAAGATCGACTCTAATAGTGATTGTTTAATATCTTGTAGACTTCTATCACCCCTTTGTCTACGACAATATAGAGAGTACAGCCCAAGAAGTTTTAGTCGATTCTGATATGGTATACTGGATAGACCATGTACCAGTTTGGTGGCACGACGCTGAACATTTTCCAGTAATTAACTCAATATCCTTGAGAGACCAAACTTGAACACAAAATTCTAACTCAGGGCGAATATAAGTACGATACAAAATCTTGAAAGAACTACAAGACAAAACTCGAAAGAGCATTTTATTCTATCAAGAGTTTGCTTGGCCTTAGCAGCTATTTGTTGACAATGAAAAGAGGGTTTCAAATCTGATGAAATCCACACACCCAAATCCATTACCTTTTCAGTATAAGGAACCATAACACGCTTGCCACTTTTAATGCCAACAATAAAATATAGTTATTTTCTGAAGTCGTATGTAAGTTGATACACATTGCCTTACATTTATCAATACTCAAAGACAGTAACAAATGTAGAGACCATTCCATGGTAATATAAAGATCCTTCTGTAGCTTAACAACATCTTCAGAACATTTGACTACTCTGTAAAGCTTGGTATCATCTGCAAACTGCTCAATAGATGAATCATATGCATGTTGAGTGAAATATCATTCACATTATAACAAAAAAGTAAGGGTCCTAATACAGATAGTCCTTGAGGTACTCTGCTCTTAACAGTTATCTGGCCATTACACCGTTATATATAGCTCCCTGTTAGCTGTGTAAAAGAAAACTTCTTAATCATGTCAAGATTTTCCCAGTAATTCCATAAGACTTTAATTTCCTTAACAAATGAATGTGTGGGACCGAGTCAAATGATTTACGATAATCCAAATATAAAATGTCAACTTTCCAACCTTCATCTACAGCAAGAGTCCAATCATTGTATGACTTAATAAGGTTTGTAAAACAAGATTTACCATGACAAAACCTGTTGCGCATGTGCAATGAATAACCAGTGGATTTTCGCATTGATTTTGAATTGAGTGATTTCATTGGCTATTTGCTGCACATGCGCTACGTACTCATGGACAACCACCCTATACCTATGGTATAATCTATGGTATTACGGCATTCCTATAGAAGAACCGGCCATATTAACTAGTGTTGTTCTAGTTCTCGGGTTCTAAGGTACTAGAACTAAAAAGTACTTTTAGTACAGTAGTTAGTTTATTTTTAGTACACTAAAACTAAATCAAAATTATGAGCTGTTTTTCATTCAAAAACATGATTTGTTGACCTTTAAAAGGTTTCAGGCTGACAGAGTGGATAAAGCAAAAGGTGACTAAACACCAAACAACTCGCAAACTAGAGGAATAAAATCACCTTCATAGTTGTTATCGGTTTCTAAATAATGGTTATCTTTAGCCAGCAGCAGCCATACCAGCCTGAGAAGCAGCAGAGGAAACAATAGAAGACTGTGAGTCGAGGCCAAGGCTGAGTTGATACTGTGTGCAGGTGTGGTTTAACTGGCTTCTATCCCACACTTCGAAGCACATGACCTTCAAACAACATGACAGTTGAAATAGAGGTGTTAATTGTTATAACACATCTTTGAGTTGTTTATCATTTGTGACTGGATTTGCGAAAAGGTACCTTTTTCACACACAAAATTTGACCCATTTTTTTGAACTTTGTGACTTCATAATTTTGTATCATTGCATATACTGTCTGAAATTTTCCATGAGTATGCTACAGTATCCTGCTATATTTTGGTACAAAAAGCAGCTTACTAAGTATAAGGAGTCATATGTTATAACATTTTGTCGCATGCACATGTAAAATGTGTGGAAAAGGTAATCCAGTCACATTTTTGTTGTGCTTTTAATTAGTCTTTTTTGCTGTGCTTTTGGTTTTAGGATTACTATGGCTTCATGTTGAACTGAACGTGTAAATCAATTTGTCTTTGATATTCATGATACTTACCTACCAGGGTTTGACTACTTAACTACCATATACTCCTAGTTTTTTTACTTTGATGTAAGGCTTCAGTCAGTTCAGTGGATAGTAATAAGTCAAGCTTTCTTGAGCTGCACATGATGTAAGGATCAGTGACAGTCATGAGTTCAGCTATGAGCCATGAATGACATACAAAGGACCAAGTGAATTAAATTATTCTTAGCAGGCTACATAGCTAAATGTGCTCATGGGTTAAATTGGTGCTCCAGATGCAACTTTTCATACATTCAGTGACTGTTCTAATTGACTGACTGTTCTAATTGACTGACTGCTCTACTAGAGTTTATAGAAATTTTTTTGGTGGGGTGGGGTGGGCACGTGCCCTCTGTCCCCCCCTCTGGATCCACCATTGTAACTAGTACATTAATTCAACCATGAAATATAGCACATGCAATCTGTTGAGTTTTGAACCATTAAAACATCTAAGGTCTCTCAGTGGTTGGGGGCTATGCCTCCAGCCTCAATGTTGCTATTGAAAACCCCCAGTTGTGTATGCTTCAATGAGCGTGTATGCGATTATCAGGACACAGGTGATCACTGAGTGCCGAACAGTTCTATTTATGCTGTATTCATGTATGTTGTGCACATTATCATTGAATTACTATAGTGTGTGTTGTCCTCACTGCTGGTATGTGAAACATTTGTTACAGTTGTACTTACCATTATATATATATATATATATAATATGTATTAGATCTATACAAAAGGGATCAAAACAGTTACTACATCAGTAGCATGCAATGATCACATTTTCTGTTAATGCCTTAAACAGCAAACTAGTAGCAACAAATGCAGTGATACTTACATTGTCATAAGCAATTGATTCATGATGATGTTATGAACTTTGTAGATTCTGAACTTTGTTTGTTACAACTGATGGTAGCTAAATAATCTACTTACAGTTATAAAAAATGACAAAACAAAAGTAATTTTAATCATCCGACTTCATTTTATAACGATTACAGAGAATCACACTGAAGAATAGCCAAGCACAAAATGCAAATGTCAAAGATAAAGTCATGATACCAGCACACACTATAAACATCCAAACACTTAGTACCTCATTGTCATATACCCAACAATTTCCCCTATCCCCACAATCTTCTTGCCAGTACAAACATGATGCATCAAATAGTGCACCAATTATTAAAGGACCAGGAATGTTGCCCAGTGCTCGGATAAACATAGACTGCAGCCCTAATGCCAATGTTCTTTGCTCATCTGAGACACATCTAGATAAAAACACAACATCATTGATAGTTAATGCTTGCAATGTTACTACAGTCTTGTGTGCTACAGAAAAATCAATTGATGAATGTAGCAGCCATCCAGTTCAAGCCACTACAGACATACAATAATTCATGCTGTGAATTTTTATATGTGAGGATTGCTTTCTATATATATCCCCATGAAGGTGGAATGAATTACAAACAGGGCTGCCCAGAGAATTTAAGGGGCCCAGGGCAAAGAGTTAAAGTGGGGGCCCAGGGGCAAGGAGAGTTCCACTCTGAATCACAACTTCAGCCTAGCTGTAAGTCGAAGACCAAAAACAAAAAAAAAAAGGTCTGACAATGACAATAGCTGCCCCTCATGACAATAGCTGCCCTCACCAACTATACATCTCCTTATTTATAACTACATACATAGCTTGCTACACTACTCCTCTGAAGAATACTGTGACTGCTGTATTAGAGGTATTGAAGGTGCCCTTGATCTCTTAGGCTGGGGCCCAAGGCAAAATCCCCCTGTGGGCGATTCTGCTTACAAATGTAGCACTTCTATAGACGTGTTTAACGAAGAGGTGTGGTCATAAAAATGCACCACATGCGCAAATTACCAGCCATTTTTTGTAGAGTAAAAGAAATGCAATGTCAACCAGCATATCAATCAAGAAACAATAAAAATGGGTAGTTTGAGGATTAAAAGTAAAACCATTAAATAATAAACTCAGGCATGGTAAAATAAGTTACCTTAAGTAAGTTTTTATTAAGTAATTAAATTTTGCGTTTATAAACTAGCTGTACAAAAAGTCACCCAGTTATTCTTTTCCAGCAGATCTCAAGTATTGATAAAGTAAGACTACAAGGTTTGTATTTTGGGTAGTGATTACCTGATGTAGTATTACAGTGCGCAGAAGCACTTTGAAAATGTTTGCCCTACAACTAATTTTTTCCGCTACAGATTGTGTTACACTATGATGTAATATAGTGCCACTCCTTATTGTTAAACCTGTCTATAGCTATCTATGAGAATACTGATACAGCACCATAAGATCAAGAAACTCTAACAAAGCAATTGGCTTTACTCTATAGAAAGAACATCCATTCAGAAGAAGATAGTAAGAATTTAGGGAAGAGGTGTGCTGGATTTTTCATAAAATCTTGCCTATATGCATTTGCACGACAACTATTCCACATATAATTATTCTACTACTCCTCTTAACTTAACATTACAATTCATATTAGGGCCATATATTGTTCAACCATAGCAACTGAGCAGAAGGTCCAAAGTGGAGAACAGGCCCTCTCCATTTCCAAACCAAAGAAAATATTTGATAAAACAATTAAGATATAGACTAATAGGAGAGTTAAATACTCTAATAGAACAGTCATCGCATGCTAGTGTGTCCCATATACAATGTTTTTAGGAGAGCAAGTATGCCCATGGCATGGTACTGCAATGCAAAGTTTTAGAGCCTGGCTGTCTTTTATACTGTAATGCAATATACTTCATGGCCACAGACTACTTATGGAAACCACCATACACTGTGACTAATCCCTACAACTCATATTGAGTAATTTCTACCACAAAAACTACATATTTATCAAATTTTCAGTATTAAATTGTATACAGTGTCTATAGCTTCTTGGGGGGCTGCACCTCCAAACTCAATAGTCACATGCAAGGGCAGCTCCAAGTAGTTCACGACCAGCTTGATATCAAGCAATAAAACTGACGTATACAGGCTTAAGTATGGATAAGCTTTACTACAATCCTGGTTGCAGGAGAGATCTCCAGCCATTCATACTTTATGTAGCCATTATAACCTATGCGTGCATTGAGCTATTTCAATGAGCCGGTATATAAATGTGACATTTATTCAATTTATTACGGTACTTCCTTTTGTATATAAAATCATCAGTTTATTGAATTTTTATGCTCAAAAGTGCCACCAGTGTCCACAGACCCTGTATTTGTGATTCATGGCTACATTTAGAAACCCCTTTTGAAAAAATCCTGGCTATGTCTCTGTACTATAGAATATATACAGTTTACACATACAAAAATATATAAACACAGTACACAGGTATACTATACTGCTTTTCCACACACACATTACCACACAAACCTTAGAGTGATCACTACATTAGGAACTTGAGCTGACATGATCGTTAACAGTACTAGGATGATCACAAGTAGGAAAGGAGCAAGCATTATGCAGTGTTCATTGCAGTATCCTTCTTCCACACTAGCACCTGAACTACATGTGCAATTTTCAAACCTTGGTTCCTGAAGATTCATACATTAAGAAATATGATTTCAGGAATCAAAGGAAGTTATAAGATCTCATAGACTACACTGAACAATCAAGATATATAGATACACTAGCATAAATCCATTTTCCACTCATTTTAGTTATCTGCAAAAGTAGACAACAACATTAATTTGTTATGCTGTTCCTATTAGCTTATATTATATGTAAGGACTTTATGATGTCAGCTTTCATGTTTACATTAACAGACAAAGTAGAAGCGGCCACTTGTTAGAAAGGCCACCTCTTCAAGCTGAGTATATACCATTGGTGCTAAGGTAATTTGATTGGTAATTTTGTTAAGTTCCGCAGCATCTATAAATCTTTAAAATCAGTACTAAACATGAAAACTCAATTTTCTATTTCCATAGACATAGTATATCACACATAGTCACTTACTGCTCTATCACCATGTAAATAGTACTTGTCACAGCCAGCTCGGCAGGGAGAGAAATAGGTGATCCCATCAGAACACACTGGTTCAAATATAGTTGATTTACAGTCACAATGACTGTTGCAAGTAGCATTAAGAGTCTGATCATCAAATAGTGTACTATACAGATCATAAAGGAATTTTTAGCTACAGATCATCACACATTATACAGTCTATATACTACCTGTTGGGATAAAAATCTGTCACACCAGCTATGTCATGTGTTGGACATGACAAAAAGAATGCACCCAAAAACAGAACAGCCAACATAGTTATAAACGTATAATACAATATCAATCTCCTTGTTTCAGGTTTCAAGAAGAACACCAGTAGAGCACCTACAAGTACACATATGGAACAATATAATGCCTGTCATTCAAAGAAATACAATGTACACATAGGAGCACTTAATCTGCAAATTCTAGTGTTATATATATGCATTAACTACCTAGCATCATCCCCACTCCAGCAGATGGTATTGCAACTGCTCCACTTATCAAACTACTTATAGAATCAGAGAAACCAAACTGTGTTTCCAAGTATTTAGGAGAAAAGGCAACAAGGCCTGTTGCTATTAAATTCTGAAGAGAAATTGCAACTGTTACACATAAATATGGTACATTTGCTAGTAGGTCAAACAACTGACGTGGAAGTTCTCTGATATGAAATTTAATGTTTAGGTCTTCTTTATTTAATGCTCTTTTACGCTGAATAGACATTTGCTTGATTCGTTCTTCCTGTATAAAATCTGTATTTGGATATTTCTTGGGAAACATAAAAAAAGGAATGCTTATTAATATTGAGATCACTCCACAAAGAATATATCCCATCCACCAAGCACCAACCCAACCAGGGTCCGACTCTTCAAGGGTGGTCTCTTTCCAAGGGTCAACATAAATATTTAGAAAAGCACCTCCAATTCCAAACCCCAATGCCGGCCCTGTGATTGCCAAAGTATAGAAGATGCCAAGCCAAATGGGAGCACGTTTAGGATGAACAATATCATCAATATAAGATGTTCCTATTGTAAAAAGTGATGCTGATCCTGTTCCTGTCACAATACTTGCAAGAATAAACATAAAATAGATATTGTCTGATTTTCTACACTCTGGAGAAAAGTCATTCTTGTCTTTGCATGCCTCAAATGTCAGATTGGCATTCTTTCCAACATCATAATCACCAGTAATAAATTGTGGTGATGCAAATAAAAGTGCTCCAATTCCCTGTATGAACACACTAGCTCCCAACCACTTAGGTTTATGACTGGTCCCACCAAAATAACTAATAAAAATTACTGTCACTAATACAGCAATGTCAAAAGCACTTGATATCATTCCAAGTTGTGTACTAGAAAATCCATACCGAGTTTCCAGTGATGACAATACAACAGAAGTTAACCCTAAAACCAGTAATAGATCACATTAGTTCTATACCATTTACCACCGTCTGATTAGGTATCATAGCCACAAAAAGCAGGGAAACAATGAAGGTTGCTTACACACCTACAGATACACTAGTGGACATTTTTCAGTCTATGTATATACCCATGACTAACTGAATCCACTAGTATATTTTCAGATGTAGGCGACCTCCCTTGTTTCACTACTTTTATGGCTATGATCCTTAATCAGACTAATTTTTCTATCTGTTTGTCTACTTTTTTTTATGATGAACCCACACATACCGTATCAAAAGGAAGAAGGACACCAGACATGCCATTAAATTAATTTCTAAACGTGCACCCCAACTATCAATTTTTGCTGAAAAGCAAAGTGCCATTGCTTTCAGCTATGTTCAGCCCATTACACAGCATTACAAACAAGGAACATTACATAAAGGACCTCTGCAATCAATCCACTCACAATGGAAAACTCAGATGATTCCACTTAATACGTAGGGAAGCCATCACACTGTGCTACCACGAATTGACACCTTTCAAAGATACTGTAAATGGGACACAAAGGAGGACATCTTTAGCCTTAGTGGTTGTTGAGTTACTCTTGTCTGAAGGAAACAGGCAGGCAGGCAGGCAGGCAGGCAGGCAGGCAGGCAGGCAGGCAGGCAGGCAGGCAGGCAGGCAGGCAGGCAGGCAGGCAGGCAGGCAGGCAGGCAGGCAGGCAGGCAGGCAGGCAGGCAGGCAGTTAGTCAGTCAGTCAGAAATTCTGCTAAATAATATTTTCATAGTAACTTATCAGAAGCATTTTTGGCCGCTGTGTAGATGCCTTTGGGCTTGCTTATACCTCACTAATATTGCACAGGTGCCATGAAGCTATTGTGAGGCTGTTTTTTTGGGGGTGATATTTTTGGCCAGAAAAGCCTAAACCTTCATGATTCCTTCTATACAGTACTATTGTACTGTATGATAAGATGATATATTATAAATCTTCGCATAGGTACATGAAGCCACTGAGTATATGCACAATTTATTACACTCATACAGTAGTTAACAAAATGTACATGAGGAAAATGTGGAGAAGTATGGGAGTTTTATACATGCATCTGATCAGATTCATGCATGGACAGTTTATTGTTAGGTTATTTGCACACTTAATGCATCCTTGCCGTATTATAGTCAGAAATCAGCCCTTATAGGTAGTGCATGCCTTAGTTTAGCTAGTAAAACTCTTTAAGTTTAGGATGGCAGTTTTTTGTAAAAGGTAATCTAAAATAACAACATTAAAGTCAATGCTTTATCCATTGATTATGACAATCTATTGCGGCAAGTATCATACAAGCACAACCACTTTAAAGAAGCTTGTGTTCAACCAATTTATAAACGCTTTATTATAAATAAGGCTACCAACTATTCAACTCCGCAGGTAACTTACATACCTAAACTTACTACATATACAGTTTCCATCTCCCTCATAATAAGGATCAATGATCAAGTCTGTTTGATGGTGTGCCCACAAAGTTCCAAACTGCTTCTTTGTCATTGACCCAATGACAAAGGAAAAGGCAGTTAGCTAAAAGACACATGGGTGGATCCAGATTTTTAAAAAAGAGGCTGACTCTGGAGCATGGTAATTGTGGCCTTAGTCTAGCTATGTACCCATTGTATCACATAGCAAACAATCACTCTCCATGCAGCAATGCTTCACTTTAAATCTCACCAGTTGATCTTTAGAAATGCAACTGAAGTCATTAAAAGAAACATCAAAATGATAATAATTTTGGATGTGCTCAAGTTTCAAGTAATTTTGTCGTAAAGAAAATGATTGTTTGCCAGTCCACAATTATAGTGTTGTAATAAATACTTTATTAACTGATAAATTGATTTTGGTTTAACCGACGCTCATCAAGTAACATCAAACATTCTCTTCCATAAAGCAGAGGCAGATCCAGGGATATCTGAGGTTTATATTCAGGCAATCAAAATTATAATTATATTATGCACTAGGTATCAAAAGTTCAAACTACAATACTCTAATAGAGCAGTCACATTGTGTATTTTTAAAACTGTAAATATAGCTAGTTCTTTAGTTTCTCAGAGTATAAAACCTGAAATTTCCTGGGGGAATGCCCCCAGACCCCCATCCATGTCCTTCAAACATATATAGTTCCACCTCTTTGGTCTGCTGATACTGTGCCAGCAGACACAAGCACAAGCAGCCCATAACAATAAACTTTTTTGGTGAAAGCGTTTTTCTCAGATTCTCAGAATAAAATTTCTCCTGGGGATGCATGCCCCCAGACCCTCTCTAGATTCAGGGTTAAGTAAAATTTGGAAACCGACTTATCGTCAAGGGTGGCTCCAGGAATTTTGGTGAGAGCTCTCATGAAAATTCCTGAAGCCGCCCTTGAAAGGGGTTCCATGAAACCCTTTTATATCCCTCCCATGGATCCACTCTTGAAATTCTATAATAAGACATCATGAGTACTAGTGTGCACAATAATATGTAGAGGTGGGCATAATTAAGACTGAAATCATAGATATTAGAATATCTATGTTGAAATCCACACCCAGTCATGTGACTGAGAATTAGAATCTTGGTCGAGATCTTGGTACAGAATGTTTTGTTTGTTTCAGTTCAATTCAACAATGGACAACTGCCCATATCAGGTAACTAAGTACAACAGAATACGTATCCCAGTATATTGCATGTTGAATATTTAGACAAGCAGTACTTAGTGTGCACTATAGCTATAGCTTTATAACTAGACTAGTAGCAGGGGCGGATCCAGGGGGGGGGCTTTGGGGGCTGAAGCCCCCCCCCCCCCCCCCCCCCCCCTTCATATTTAGGCTTTACTTGATCAATATGCTGAGTATTATAATGAAATTTTGTCTTAGCATAATTATATGATCACTAATAATACAAATACTCATAAAACCACCTTATAAACGTCTTTCCAAGGTATTATCAGTGGATTTATGCTAAAATTTATGCAACAAGGACCCGAATCAGCATTGGAGGTTTACAAGATCGAGATACTCTAATAGAGCAGTCAGCTAACTACTCTAATAGAACATTCACTGGAAACATGTAGTTGGTTCTGTTATGGAATTTTTCCAAATCTGCCAGCACCTATACATGCAATGAAATGAATTGGTCTGTTTAAAGGACTTCATTCATCTACTTGTGTAGTTAATATGTATGACAATACTTAATTCAGGTTCACAATTTCCATTGAAAATGCTCTCAGATTCAATCTTGTAAATTTCAAAATTTTCCACTTTCAACATTATTATTCTAACATGTACCTATTCAGTGTTGTGCAATTGTGAGAGGGGTGCATCATGTACTTGGTTGTCTGTACCTACCCAAACTTTTCCATTAGCAAAATGCTTCAGAGAGCCATACCTATAATCTAAAGGCAGTATTCTATATTATAAGAGTGAAAAGCCGTCTGTCTGTCTGTCTGTCTGCATTCCATTTGATGTCACGCATTGTACTCTCGAACCGCTGCGCGTTTGGAAGCGTCTTTGGCGTCATGGAAGCGCTGATTATTGAGCTCAACAATGACGCTTTCGAAAAGTTCGTGCGAGCTATCGTTAGTCGTCTAGGGGCCGTTGAAGGCAGGTGTGTAGATTAAAATTCGCTTGAATTCTTTCTATAAACCGCATGCAAACCGCAAGTAAACACCTATCTCAGTCCATTTATACAAGTCTTTATAATACTAAAATATTGCTGTAACAATGTGGTGAAGTAGATAGGTTAATGGTTTAGGTGCCTGCCTTACGTGCGCGAGGCTGTGGGTTCGAGTCCAGCTGGTGTTAATTTTTTTTTTTCGTTTTGGGCACCTTTTCAGTACACCTTTTTTCGCACTGTACCGCATGTGTTTTTGCCAACTGTACACACGTGATATTTCTAATTCAAATTCATTTGATGTGCTGTGTAAGCATGCCCGAGCATGCCGCCTAAGCGAAAACGATCGTCTACTTTTTGTGCGTTTCAAGCAAAGAGACGCAAGCAGAACCAAAGATTGGATCCAGAGAAGAGACGGGAAGAAGCAGAACGATAAATACTGCGCCGCCAGGAGGCTTCAACTGGAGCTACCACCTCATCCAGTGCGTGTGAACTGGACTCACAACAGAGACGACGACAACGTGACGCAGAAGCCCATCGTGTGGCCCGCCAGGACGAAGAAAGAAGATCACAGGAACGGATCCACGATGCAGCTGCCGTCGACTTGCGCGTGCGGACCCGGCCAGAGGACAACAGCGTGATACAGCTGCCCGTCGACTTGCGCGTGAAGACCCAGTAACAAGGAGGGAGGAGCAACAACAAGATACAGCTTCCCATAAACAAGCTCGAGCTGATCCACTCTACAGAGCTCTGGAGCAGCAGGCTAACACAGCACGCAGACAACAGGTACGTGCAAGCACACACCCAAGCTTTAGGGGGCTTAACTATCAGCCACACAACTTCTTCAACACTACAGATGTAGGCACACTTAGTGTAGAATGCACACACTGCGGCGCATTAAAATTTCCCCAGGAGACCGAATCCCTTTGTTGCTTGAAGGGTAATGTCCAGTTAGAGGCATTTCCACAGCCCCAGTCATTCTTGAGACACCTGTATGAAGGTACAAACACAGCAGGTAAACATTTTCTAGCTAGCATACGTAAGTATAATAGTGCATTTCAAATGAGAAGCTTTGGCTGTAACGAGATAACTATGGCTGGCTTCAATCCTTCTTTTAGAGTACAGGGTCAAGTCTATCATCGTATAGGTAGTTTAGTTCCATCAACAGGTGAGTCTCCTAAATTTTCCCAAATTTATTTTATCGACAACCAGCAAACTGAAGTAGCTACAAGATGTGGGATAGTTGATGGGTTAAGGCTTGACATAGTTAGGGGTATTACTGAGCTTTTGCATGACGATAATCACTATGTTCAACTTATTAAGGTAGCTAAAGAAATATTTGAGCAGCATGATGAGCCAGCATATATTAGGGTAGTGATTAATGAGAACAAACGGCCTGTAGGAGAGCATGCTAGGAGGTACAATAGCCTGATGTGTGACGAGGTAGGAGTGCTAATGCCTAATGATAATGTAAATAATAGGGACATAGTTTTGCACTATAGGGATGGGTCTTTGCAGCGCATTTCTGAACTTCATAGGGGGTATGATCCTTTACAGTATCCTTTACTCTTTTCTTTATGGCACCGATGGATGGCACATCAACCTGAAATTGGCTAATGGTAGGAAATTGACAGCCATGGTGTATTACCGCCTACCGTCGTCATTTACTGGTGGACCACGCTACATGCATGAGCGTCAGCAGGATGCAATGACCTACGTTAGGAAGTATGGCCACCCCGACCTCTTTATCACCATGACCACCAATCCTAATTGGCCAGAGATTAGGAACAATCTACTACCAGGTCAAGAGCCTCTGGACAGTCCAGACTTAATGGCCCGTGTGTTTAGGCTTAAGGTGAAGAAATTGTTAGAGATGCTCACAAAGGAGATGATTTTTGGGAAACCACGGGCTTGGCTCTACTCAACAGAATGGCAAAAGGGAATGATAATCCAATGGGAGGCAAGTGCATGCTACTGTGTGGTGACTTCAGGCAGATTCTACCTGTCATTCAAGGTGGCACTAGAGGTAACATTGTTGATGCTTGCCTCAAGCGATCTCATCTGTGGGACAGTGTGGTGGTTAAACAACTACACACTAACATGAGAGTGCACCTGTGTGGGAAGTTTCCTATTGACACTCTACCTGATATTGTCCAGCTACCTGACACCATGGGAACCTTTGTGGATAGCAAGGAGGAACTGGTTTCCAGGGTGTATCCAGATTTGCTCTCTAACTTTAGGGACTTGGCTTGGCTTTCTGAACGCTGCATTCTTGCTCCTCTTAACAAGACCACTCATTCCATCAACATGACTCTGGTGGAGCAGTTACCTGGTGACTGCTGTGACTACAGGTCCTTGGACACCATACCTGATGAATCTCAGGCTGTTCACTTTCCAACAGAATTCTTGAACTCTTTAGAGGTATCTGGACTACCTCAGCATCTTCTCTTACTTAAAGTAGGCGCTCCTATTATTATTCTACGCTCTCTAGATCCTCCAAGGGTTACTAATGGCACTAGGTGTGTAGTTACTAAACTGTCGGCTAACACAGTAGAGGCCAAGATTTCTCATGGTAGATATGCAGGACACGATATTATAATACCACGCATTCCTCTCATTCCGAGTAACTCGGTTTTGCCTTTTGAATTTAGACGGCTTCAATTTCCAATTACACTTTGCTTTGCCATTACCATTAACAAAAGCCAGGGCCAAACTTTTAAGGGTGTAGGATTAGATTTGACGGACGAAAGCTTCACACGGCATGCTTTATGTGGCACTATCTAGGGTAGGTTCAGCAGATAGATTGACACTTTTAGTTAGAGAGGATTGCAAAACACGTAATGTAGTCTATAGTGAGGTTTTTAGATAGGCAAACACATGCACTTTAGTTAGGTTTGTCTGCTGCTACTGCTGCTTTGTGATGTTGTGGATCAGCACCTGTGGATGGTGGTAAGGAAGGTATTATGGTAAAAAAAATGTTTTAGATGGTTGCTTTGTATATTTATTTATGTGTGAAACTATTATCTTTTCTATTCTTTTGTCTTTATGCATATCCTGGATGGTTTGCTCGGAGGAGGGATGACTGCAGCTACACAGTGAAATGACACGGTCCCGTGGCAGACTGTTCTTCACAACGTGGGGCACGTTGTGAAAATGGGAGCTATTTATAGACTTTGCAGCAATGATTTGAACTCTTTCTACACATGCATACAAAGCAGAGTGGAGCATTTTCCGGTTTTTCCTGTGCAGCAAAACAAAAGAAAAGGCTGGCAGGTTTTTTCCATGAGCTGTCTTGGGCTGGATGACTCAAAAATTTTTGTTTTCATTTATTATTATTATTTCTTGCTAGCCCCCACTCTGTGCCCATGCTGTTATATTTTATAAAGCCGTTATATTTTGTCATAACAGAATCGTTGTAGTGCAGATTATAGTAATTCATGGTATGTTTGGTTGATGGTAGAATTTGAGCAACTTAAGTCACAAAATATTCCAATAAGAGTGCACTTCTCCACAATTATTGCATTCATGCAATCCTTACACCACATTGTTTCCTTAGTCTTTTATAAAGTATGTCTAATAGTATATTACCAACTGTAATTTCATTTAATTTCCATGTCATTGTACATACTGCCCTGCACGATAGGGCAGGTACTACAGCTAGTATAAAATATCTACAGGCAGAAAATATTATGAATTTTATGTGGAAATGTCTCCAAATTGCAGTGTTTTAGCATCTATTTTTCAAAATTTTCCTGGGGGGGGCATGCCCCCAGACCCCCCTAGTTCCAGCATGCTTTGCATGCTGGGAAGTGTGCTTCGCTACCTCTACCCAAGAGATTAGTACCTTGAATTAGCCCCCCCATTTTATAAATCCTAGATCCGCCCCTGAGTAGTGCTATTAACTATTATCTAATAACTGTGTATCTCTCACACCAGATGAAATGGTTCCTTCTACCAAACAGTAGATATTCAGTATCATCAGAAAACAGACGGGCTTAGCGAAAATCTGACAACAGCGAGGTCTGCACAAAAGGTCACTGTCATGACAGCGGTGTGTCGTAGAGGCCGTGTTAGCAGTCAATAGAGCAGTAGCTTCGCTTAAATCAGTGCCGCTATTCTCGCTAACTGTCTTTTCCTGAATGATAGTAGGATGTACTTCCGACTGATGCTGTAAGCTCATCTGGTCGCCTGAGGCCTCGCCTATATATAATTCCCGTTACTGATGCGCTAATCCGGCAGCGTCCGCCCCTTTGCATGTAGCGCCAAACTAGATATTTCAGTATTTATTTATTTAAAGACTTTAGCTACAGTGTAAAAAGCAGTGACAGAAAAAAGGTTGGAGCTATACAATGAAATAAACTAACTATATTATGTAAAAATTATACTGATGGAATACTGGCATCCTGTGCTAGTATCCAAAAATTACATTAATACTTAACCCGGCTCAGTAAAATTACAATTAAAGTCAAGTTAAAAGTTATAGTAACATAACTACTTAGCTTACAATAAAGTAGAATGACAAGTTGTGATTGGGAGAGGACTAGATGTGATTAAAGTTTATGGAGAAGTGGTTGATACAGGAACTACATGGACAGAGGTAATGGAGTTGATCATAAACGTGTGTATATATGTACGTGTGTCAAATAATACTTTCTGGGCACAGCAGAGACAGCATTGGCACACCTCTAACTGTATCATGTAAAATGCGCACATAATTTTTAGCCATGCAGTTGTATATCATGTAATGTATACACATTTAAGTAGTTTTGAAAGGTACATATGGAGATGGAGTGCCGCTGATTGGTGACTTTCATAGCTCAAGTGACTATGTACGAACCACCCAGGCAAGAACTTTAACAAAGTATGAATACATATCAGATAAAAGATAATGAATATATTAGTTATATTTGCATGTGTTGACAGCGTTTTTATATATGTACCACAAGGAAGCCGGCTGCAGGTCTGTGCATGAGCTTCCAAAGGGAGCACATAAATGGTGGCTAAGAGCAGACAGAATGCTATAGCTTGTAACTAGCAATGTAATTATTTTTACTATATGGCATAATGCAAACATTAATATTAAAGCTGCAGCTTTGGAATAACCTATTACTGAAATTGGGACAAACGACAAGCAGATTAGTAAAAGCAACAAGCTGGACACTTGGAACACAAACCTTGTTCATATACAATGATATAGAGATACTCTAATAGGACATTCATGCACAGTAATATATAGAGCTTAGATATCCTAACATAGCAGACACACATTCTTTTGCTTGAGTATAATTTTGGAAAAAATGGATCATAAAATTTGAGCTAATTATATATAGGTGACTACTGAGGTGAGGAAAAGAAAAATAAGCTCAACCCTATATCATGCACTGACTAATGGTTACTGATTGTGGTTTGCAAACACCCTTGTTAAGTAAGGTGCACAAACTTTGGTACAGCTATTTTTGCTTTATTAGAAAAAAAGAATCTTGGGGTTTAATTGGCTAAATAAATGTAGCCTATATTCTGGACTGTTGTGAGCCTCGATTATCTGAACCACCCACATTAATTTATAGGAATAAAGAATTCTGTTAGTGTACAAAATCACATTTATACACATTGTATTTAACACTTCCACATGCAAATTGACATTCACTACTCTTATAGAGCAGTCATTTTAGCTACTATTGTTGATTTAACACTATACTATACATACATAATATTATGAACATTTCTACACATCCTAGATATTTATAGCAGATTTTTGTACAGTGTAACTCCATCAATTCCATTTCCCTTTCTTTGACCCATTTTCTGTTTCATGTTATTAGCTAGCTTAAGTAGCCAGCAAAATTTGCACATCCAGTCAACAAGCTGTTATAATCTTATTTGATTACAATCACATAAGTTAAAGACAATTTTGTTGTCGGCAACCTGGTTTATTAATTCTGTTGTCCACACTAAATTACTAATGAATTAAGCGTTTGAAATTGAAATACAAATATGTACAACAAATCGAGTCAGTGAACAATTAATTTATTGGATCTATTTTGTCCTCTTCATTTTGCTTTGGTGGAAGTGGTTTCTTGCTTTTATTGCATAAGGTGGCGTCAAAAAATATCCAAGCACAAAATGCAAACAGAACAGATAAAACTCTGACAACAACCCCCAAACTGAATAACCTGTAAGTCAAATCATCATTGTCATAAACATAACACTTTCCCTTGTCTCCACATTCTTCTTGCCAGTACAAACATGATGAATCAAACACTGCACCAACCACAATAGGACCAGGTATACTCCCTATAACTCTCACTAACACTGAATGTACTCCTAATGCTAATGTTCTCTGCTCATCTGAAATACACCTACAAAAAGGCACACAAAGATTTAATGGACTTTTACTCCATTGAAGCCATACATCAAAGACAACACAGAGAGTATGCACTAGTTAAGCCCCAGCATGCAGTGGAGTTAGAATCTTTTTAAATTAACATGTTCCTTAGCTTCTAGTTAACTTTAATGTGGTATTCCTTAAACATTTCAAATATTAGAATTTAAATATATACACTGTATATTAATTTTAGAGAATTTTATTCTCGACACCTTGATTGCTACTTAATACCGCATAGAGTTATGTCATGGTAGAACATAACTCTAAAAAACAAATCAACTTTTATAGGTTTGTAGACTGAGATGTCTTCTTACAGTTTCTTGTATTCAACTAATTTTTATCTCCTACTTTATACCTGCATGTGCATTAAGCACTTTCAAATATTCGTAATATGAGCACAACAGCTGCTGTATATGTGTTCTGGTTTTTGTACAGATTGAAGAAAAACACTAGCAAGCAATTGTCAAACATTCTAAGCACAATTTGGCTTGCATATAGCCCAACAAACTGCTTGCAGAAACTTACCAGAAGTCAGTAAACTATCAAAGTACAAACCATCAAAAAATTTGATCACAGGATAATTACAATACTTTATCAAGCAGTCATTCTTATTCAAACATTCAACTGGAGAAACTATTGTAAAAGTGAAAGGTAGTTTTCCAGGTGTGCACATCTCTGCAACTATAATGCCCATAAATTTCGGTGCAAAAAATGGTATAAACCAACCTGGTATAGTCCTGGTATAGTAAATTTCTTTATAAACTGTACATTTTGTATTGGGAATTTTAGGGCAATGTAATAAATGGAGTAATAACCCACAACAGGTAGGGACCAGAATCCGAAAAATCAACTTTTATAAATCAATCCCCTATTGTGGGATGTTCATCGTAGTATTTCATTGCTAGATCCACCATGAAACCGGAGGCACGATTGTTGTCTTCACAGAAATATCGCTTTCATTATTTCACAAAACACAAAATTTATTTTAAATATTTCTCGGTGATGAGCATCAAAATTGTGCTTCCTAGCTATATCCAGTGTTTTTGTAGCCATACTAGCCATCAATTATTGACTAGAGCGATAGAAAAAGATGCAGCTGGATGTTTGACACCAGTGGTTGTGAATTATTTCATCCACAACCTCCATATGTCATCAAAGCTTTATACCACTGGAAGTAGCAAATTTGACTTCACCTTTCATGCTCCACAGTAGCTTTAAATCTTTACTAGATCACCCTACAATACCATCAAGTTGTAAAATATCCAAAAAAACAACAAACAAACAAAAAAAAAACAAGAAAACATAGAACAAACAAAAACTTTAATTTTTTGAATCAAGCTAGGTGGAGTTCCTGGCGAGCTGCTAGATGTGCTGCACCATATGAAATCACAAAAATACTGACTGCCACACTACTGCCAAACGTTTCGGACCATTCTAAACAAAATTACGTATGTGACCAGTGAGGCAACAGAATTGCTTAAAAAGACTTTAGAGTCAATGAGAGAATCTCGTATAGTGAAGCATGAAAATTTTGACGCTTTTACCCAGATGGTGGGAAGTCTCAGATCCTTTCAAGACTAACAGCATAGACAGACTATGCATCAAACCTTATCACATCACTAAGTTAGCCTTTTTTCTCTTGGCTGGTAGTGAAAATTTTTGTTTCGTTTCCAGATTTTTTTTTTTTTCATTTGCTTATTGCTGTGTGTACAATAACTCTATATAAGATCTGGCTAAGTAGCAAGTTTGATCCGGTCCTTTGTGTGGAGCACAAAATTATCAATATAAATTTTTGTGTTTCGCGAGATACTAAAAGCAATTATTTCAGGGAAGACAACAGTTGTGTCTCCAGTTTCATGATGGATCTAGGATGAACATCACACAATGGTAGGGAGATCAATTTGTAAAGGTTGAATTTTTGGATTGCAGACCTACAACAGGTGATAGATGCCACAGATTTTGGACCAGACTTGGAGAGTGCATGGAACAGCAATTCAAATGAGCTTTAGTAGAAGGAAATCTATGTATGTAATTTCAAGGTTGAAAGTCACTTTCTTTTGGTATTGAGAATCGAATGGCAGAAATTGGAAGGAGTGAATGTCCTAATGGCATCCTGACATCAATAAGCCCAGTAATCCTAGCTACAAATGAAATAAAAATGCTTTGAACTAGCTCTGCAGGTTAGTTAGTACAATTCATAATGTTGCCATAACTAAGCAAAATGATGATGTCTGTTTTTGCAGCAAACTTCTTCATTGAAAACCACAAAATTTGGCTAAAGGTTGGCTTAGAGACTTGCAAAACATGACATTAAAAACAGCTCAGCTGTGGTCTTTGCAACTCGGCTGTGGTCTTTGCAACTCAGCTGTTTTAGTTTATATAGAACATACATGCATTAATTGATACAAACCTTATAACAATAACTGTAGTAGGAATTTGAATTATAGTGATTGCTGTTAGCATCAATCCAAACACAATCAGAAAGGGGATCAACATTTTGCAGTGTTCATTACAGTATTCTTCTTTTGCACGTGCTATTGGACTAGAACTGCATGTGCAGTTTTCAAACCTTGGTTCCTATATTGCAAATAAACACATGGTTCTTATTGTGAATGTCAGTATCATACAGTGCAACAGTAGGCATCATGGAGGTTTGCACTTTCAAACATTAACCAGAGACCATAAACCAGCCTCACGGTACCTTCATGGTACCTTGGCATATAATTGGGCCCAAAAGTGCCTTCAGTGTGACCCCAATAGATTGCTACTAATACTTTTATTCGGTTCTGCTGACTAATTGACTGACTAACTGACTGACTGACTGACTGACTGACTGACTGACTGACTGGTGCCTTCAGACCAGTGTAACTCAATAACGGCTAAGGCTACAGGCTTGATTTTTCACTACTAGAAACTGCTTCAGCCCAACCGGTACAATTTGGCATACTGCAGCATGTACAGTGCACACCTCATAGCAGTGACTAGCATCATGTAATTGATTTGTTTCTAAACAGTTACTTGACTTCAATAATGATTGAACTGAACCTTTCATCATTTTACCGGCTATTCATGCAATGAAACTGCACAGAAATAAATGTGATACAGTCTGGGAAAACCGGTCTTATCACCTATTTAAAAATACCGAGAAACGCTGGTTTTAAGTATTTGGTGTGTTATAGCTCGCCAATGATTGAAGCTATGTGTACCAAATTTTCACACGTTTTACACCAATTCCTTACCTTCCAGAGCATCCACTGTGCAAGTAGCCAACAACTAAGTTTCCTACCATTTTTTAGATAGTTTTTAAACTGCATTTGACTGTATTAGGCGAGCTTCAAAAGGGGAGGGAGGTGGGACCCAGAAGGGGGCAAGAGGTGTTCAAAAAATTGAAAAGGAAGGCATAGGGATGAATTAGGCCAAGTTATGGGCCATTCAGGTATCAAAACTGGCTAAAATGAAAGGAAATTCATAGCAGAGATATTTATTCAACACCACGGAGCTGTACAGCCACATACAACCATCCCCAAGTTGACCAGAGTTCTATTAAGGCCCCACACCGTACGTACGGATCGCCACTGGGCTTGGGAAAAGCAGCCAGCAAAACCAGACCACTCAAGTATATCTGATTTTGATTGTGGAATTAGATAGTTTATTCATGTAGCTTTGTGTCCTGGGTGAAAAATCGAATCTGATGGCATGGGCGATAAGACCAGTTTTCCCAGACTGGGTCACAAATTACTAAATCAGCCATGTTGTCAAAACCTTCAGCTCTTAAATGTTTATAGTGTAGTTATACAGACATGCATACAATGTCATATGTAAGTCAGCATTTCTACTCACATCTCTATCACCATGTAAATAGTACTTGTCACAGCCAGCTCGGCAGGGAGAGAAATAGGTGGTCCCATCAGAACACACTGGTTCAAATATAGTTGATTTACAGTTACAATGACTGTTGCAAGTTGCATTAAGAGTCTGATCATCAAATAGTGTACTATACAGATCATAGAAAACATGTATACATCATCACACAATATAGTCTACTACCTGTTGGGATAAGGGACTGTTACACCAGCTATGTCATGTGTTGAACACCTCAAGAAGAATGAACCCAAGAAAGCCACTGATAACAGGTTAATCACTGCATAGTAAAAAGTCAATTTCTTGATAGGTGGTTTCTTCAAGTAAACTAGCACGGCACCTACACATATGAATATACATATTAGACCCAGTCTTACAAAACCAGTGATATAGACTTTCCAATAAGCACAACATAACTTGCTTTGTGAAAAAGGTAGCACCTTGAAAACTTGGTCAGCCTATAAAATTATTTCAACTTTCAAGTGTAACTAGATACATGCAAAGTTATAAGTTGTCAAACTTGGGATATCTGGAAAGGCTACAAAGACTGGTTTTGTCAGACCTATGTAAGTGCTAAGCATTCTTATACAAACAGTTTACTATACCTGACATTATTCCAATTGTAGCAGACGTGATACCAACTGCTCCAGCTGTTAAAGCTCCAGAGGATGCTTTTAGACCAAATAGTGCTTCCATATACTTGGGAAAAAATGAGAACATGCCAGCAGCAGAGAATATCAAAAGAGCATGTGATGTCATCACAGACATGTATGTTACATTTTTCAATAAATTAAGTATCTGCTTTGGAAATTCCTTAATGCTAAATTGAACAGCTAAATCTTTTTTCTTTAAACCTTCCTTCTTTGCTTGTTCAAGTCTTGCTTTCTGTACAAAATCAGTATCAGAGAACTTCTTAGGGAAAAAAAAGAAAGGGATACTTATTATTAACGATACCATTCCAAATAAGATATATGCTATCCACCAAGCACCAACCCAACCTGGATCTGATTCATCAAGGGTGGTATCTCTCCAAGGATCAACATAAATTTTTAGTAGTACACCACCAATTCCAAATCCTAAAGTTGGTCCTATTACTGCCACTGTGTAGAAGACACCGAGACAGATGGACACATACTTATGATGAAAAATGTCATCAATGAAAGATGTTCCTATTGGAAACAGTGGAGCACCACCAATTCCTATCACAACTTTTGCAATAATAAACAAATAATAGACGTGGTCTGATTCTTCATCACAATCTGGTGAAAAGTCATCCTTATCTCTACATGCTTCATATGACAGATTGGCATTTTTTCCTTTATTGTAATCACCAGTAAAAAACTGTGGACTAGCAAACAGCAATGATCCAATTCCCAGAATACATGCACCAGCTCCTAACCACCTGGGCTTGTGGCTATTAGTAGCAAAGTAACTGATGAAACTTACTGTCACTAGTACAGTAAAGTCAAAAGTACTTGACAACATTCCAAGTTGTAAACTAGAAAACTCATAACGTGTTTCTAGTGATGTTAACACAACTGGCGTTAATCCTAAATCAAGGAAAAAAGAACAGCATCATGCAAGCAGATTAAGCTGAATTATACTAACAAATAGTACACCAGATTAAATCAAAGCCCTAGTAAATTAGATGACATGTACAATTTAAACATATCATAGCTATTCTGAATACAGTGTAGGACCTCCATTATCCGAACACCTGTGTGCCAGGTAAAACATAAAAGCAAGAGTCCATCAAGACACACGATAGTGTGTCGTGCGGCCCAAGAAGCTGACACGCCACACTGTGAGTATATTGACAGGAAGAAAGAAAACGTCATTTTCACACCTTTGTATCTCGGTGATACCTTATCCGATTGGAACCAAATCAGCTGCAGAGTTGCCCGCCAACTAGGGGAGTCCACATTCCAAATTTGAAGGAAATCACTCAAGCCATTTCCGAGATACAAGCAGCCAAAGTTTCGGTTGTTTTTCTTCGTTTTTTTCTTCTTCGTCTTTTCGCACACTTGCAAAAATTGCTATAAAACGCAAACGTGTACTCCGATCACCTTGAAATGTGGCACACAGAAAGGGAGTCCAAAGGCAAATCCTAGTATCAAATTTGGTGCAAATCCGATGAATGGTTCAGGATTTATTACCGATTATTCGCGTAAAACAAGATCGATTTGTTGTCACGCCTACAGGGTAAACTGCTTCATGGAATGAGTTGAAAATTACAAAATTACTATGTAGATGGAGTAACCATCGTAGGAGTGCCTTTTGGTGGTTTGAAAGGAATCGAGATAAAGACCATGGAGATATGACACAAAACTCAACCTGTGTCACAATTACGCGATCAAATTTTATGAATAAAAAAATTAGTTAGGTTTACAGTTACACCTTGGAAATGTTGCTTTGCAGATTAACGACAATGAATACTCCATCTTGGCCAATGCACGGAAGCAGCTATCTGTTTTACCATCTGCTCGTTCCCTGTATTTAAAAGCTAAAACTCAGCTTACACAGTACAATAAATCTCAATGTGAAATCACTTGCAGACACTCACTGTTCAATCCAAGTTTGGTTGCTCTGCTGAATTGGAAAGCTCCTGCAAGACTTGGAATAGGCTACTGGCTGGGTTTCATCCTGGCCAACTATCATTTCTCTTACGAGCCGCTTCTGATACACTCCCCACTGCTATAAATCTGCGGAGGTGGTCAGTACAATGTGATTCAAAGTGTTTATTATGCGATTCCTCCCGACCCACAACAGCTCATATCTTGAATGGTTGCCTTGTTGCATTAAATCAGTAGCGCTACACCTATCGTCATAACCAGGTGCTTTCTGCTCTAGCCACTATGCTTACTAATGCTTTTGCTGACTGTCCATCTATTCAAGTGTTTGCTGACTTGAATAACCATCGAGCCTGTGAAGCTCCTCAAGCTACCATTCCAACTTCGATTCTGATAACTCCATATCGCCCTGATATTGTTGTGTACAATTCGCAAGTCCATTCTGTTGCTATGTTGGAATTGACCTGTCCACTAGACTCTGCCCATCATCTGGAATCAGCACGGAATAGAAAGCAATTGAAAGTTGAATATTTACAATTACTGGCAGAATTTGACAGATTAAGTATCTCCGGTTATTATGAAACTATTGAAATTTCAGCACTTGGCCAATACCAACCAGCCTCCATTAGAAACTACCTGAACTTCATCAAATTTTCCAACCCTACCATAACTATCCCCAAATCTACTGTAAGGAAATGTTTAGATGATGCTGCCTACCAAAGTATTCTAGCCTCTGAGAGGATATTTTTGGCTAGGAATAATAAAGAGTGGCTGGATGTGACTAGTATTAGTTAATTTATATAGCTTCTTTTTATTGTATTTTTATATTCACACCCTTGCCATGCCCACGCAGGTTCTTCCGTAGGACCATACACGTGGTCGCATGTGACCGAGGACTATCACACTTTCTGTAATTTATGTACTTTCGTCACTTCATAATTGATGGTTTTCTCTCTTAATTTTTATGCCTACCAGGCAAACCGCTTAGAGCAATGAGCTGAAAATCGGTATATAGCTGGACTAATCATCATAGAAAGTACTTGCAGTAGTACAGAAGAATCGGATTGCAAACCACTGAGTTATGATTCGAAAGCCAACTCCATTGTAGCAAATGCGAGATCGAGATACTCTAATAGAACAGTCACCCTAATAGAGCATTCAGCTAATTTATGACTTACTTTATTATAGAATTCTATTACATTGCAAGTTTATTCTGTAGGGAGTTCAGCTGCAAACAGTTAATCTTATAGACAGTTCAGCTAGAAGCAAGTCACCCTGTAGAGAGTTCAGCTACAAATATATTGTTGTAGAGATTCAGAACATTACAAGTCACACTGTAGAGAGTTCAGCTACAAACAAGTCACTCTGTAGAGAATTCTGCTACAAACAAGTCACTCTGTAGAGAATTCTGCTACAAACAAGTCACCATGTAGAGAGTTCAGCAACCAAAAAACCACCCTGTAAAGAGTTCAGCTATACAAACAAGTTGCTCTGTAGAGAGATCAGCTAGAAACAAGAGAGAGCTCAGCTAGAAGAAATCACCCTGTAGAGATCTCAGCTACAAAGAAACCCTGTAGAGAAATCAACTACAACAAATCACCCTGCAAAGTGTTCAGCTATAAACATATCACCGTGTAGATTCAGGTACAAACAAATCACCCTGTAGAGAGTTCAGCTACAAAAAAAATCACCCTGCAGAGAGTTCAGCTACAAAGAAACCATCCTGTAGAGAGTTCAGCTACAAACAAGTTACCCTACAGTGAGATCAGTTTGAAACAAGAGATTTCAGCTACAAACAAATCACCTGGTAGAGAGTTCGGCTATGAACAGATCACCCTGTGGAGAGTTCAGCTATACAAGTCACCCTGTAGAGAGAACAGCTGGAAGCAAGTCACCTTGTAGAGAGTTCAGCTACAAAGAAACCATCCTGTAGAGAGTTCAGCTACAAACAAATCACCCTGTAGATAGTTCAGCTACAACAAATCACTCTGTAGAGAGTTCAGCTAGATAAAAGTCACCCTAGAGAGATCTGGTCACCCTATAGAGAGATCAGCTAGAAGAAGTTACCTTGTAGAGAGGTCAGCTACAAAGAACCCACTCTGTAGAGAGTTCAGCTAGAAACAAGTTACCCTATAGAGAGATCAGCTAGAAACAAGTCACCCTGTAGAAATTTCAGCTACAAACAGATCGTCCTGTAGATAGTTCAGCTAGATAAAAGTCACCCTGTAGAGAGATCAGCTAGAAGAAGTCACCTTGTAGAGAGATCAGATAGAAACAAGTCACCTTGTAGAGAGTTCAGTTACAAAGAAACTATCCTGTAGAGAGTTCAGCTGCAAACAAATCACCATGTAGAGAGTTCAGCTACAAACAAATCATGCTGTACAGAGTTCAGCTACAAACAAATCACCCTGTAGAGAGTTCAGCTAGAAACAAATCAACCTGTAGAGAGATCAGCTAGAAACAAATCACTATGTAGAGAGTTCAGCTACAAACAAATCACCCTGTAGAGAGATCAGCTACAAACAAATCACCCTGTAGAGAGATCAGCTAGAAACTATACACAATACAGGGACTTCGGCTACAAGCAAATCACCCTGTAGAGAGTTCAGCTACAAACAAATCACCCTGTAGGGAGATCAGCTACAAACAAAACACCTTGTAGAGATTTTAGCAACAAACAAATCACCCTGTAGAGAGTTCAGCTAGAAACAAATTACCTTGAAGAAGAGTTCAGCTACAAAAAATCTCCCTGAAGAGAGATCAGCTAGAAACAAATCATCCTGTAGAGAGTTCAGCTGCAAACAAATCACCATGTAGAGAGTTCAGCTGCAAACAAGTCATCCTGTACAGAGTTCAGCTACAAACAAATCACCCTGTAGAGAGTTCAGCTAGAAACAAATCAACCTGTAGAAAGATCAGCTAGAAACAAATCACCCTGTAGAGAGTTCAGCTAGAAACAAATCAACCTGTAGAGAGTTCAGCTAGAAACAAATCATCCTGTAGAAAGTTCGGCTACAAACAAATCATCCTGCAGAGAGTTCAGCTGCAAACAAATCACCATGTAGAGAGTTCAGCTGCAAGCAAATCACCCTGTAGACAGTTCAGCTACAAACAAATCGCACTGTAGAGAGATCAGCAGAAACAAATCACCCTGTAGAGAGTTCAGCTATAAACAAATCACCATGTAGAGAGTTCAGCTACAAACAAATCACTGTGTAGAGAGTTCAGCTGCAAACAAGTCATCCTGTACAGAGTTCAGCTACAAACAAATCACCCTGTAGAGAGTTCAGCTAGAAACAAACCAACCTGTAGAAAGATCAGCTAGAAACAAATCACCCTGTAGAGAGTTCAGCTAGAAACAAATCAACCTGTAGAGAGTTCAGCTAGAAACAAATCATCCTGTAGAGAGTTCAGCTACAAACAAATCATCCTGCAGAGAGTTCAGCTGCAAACAAATCACCATGTAGAGAGTTCAGCTGCAAGCAAATCACCCTGTAGACAGTTCAGCTACAAACAAATCGCACTGTAGAGAGATCAGCAGAAACAAATCACCCTGTAGAGAGTTCAGCTATAAACAAATCACCATGTAGAGAGTTCAGCTACAAACAAATCACTGTGTAGAGAGTTCAGCTGCAAACAAGTCATCCTGTACAGAGTTCAGCTACAAACAAATCACCCTGTAGAGAGTTCAGCTAGAAACAAATCAACCTGTAGAAAGATCAGCTAGAAACAAATCACCCTGTAGAGAGTTCAGCTAGAAACAAATCAACCTGTAGAGAGTTCAGCTAGAAACAAATCATCCTGTAGAGAGTTCAGCTACAAACAAATCATCCTGCAGAGAGTTCAGCTGCAAACAAATCACCATGTAGAGAGTTCAGCTGCAAGCAAATCACCCTGTAGACAGTTCAGCTACAAACAAATCGCACTGTAGAGAGATCAGCAGAAACAAATCACCCTGTAGAGAGTTCAGCTATAAACAAATCACCATGTAGAGAGTTCAGCTACAAACAAATCACTGTGTAGAGAGTTCAGATACATTTCAAGCCCCTCAGTAGAGAGATCAGCTGCAAACAAGTTTTCCAGTAGGGAATAATAGACATGTAATAAATATATGTATATAATTTGTATAATTGCTGATAAAATCAAAAACAGTTGAAGTATTAATGTCTTATTATTCTTCCCGTGGTGGTAAAGAAAAAGGATAGGTAAAAAAGCCCCAAAGCCAGCTGGCTTTGGGGTATACAAATACAAAAAGAAGTGATATCTAATCAAAAACAGCCAAGCTGTAAAAAAGGTGCTGCCCCTAAAAATGCTATAGTGAAAAATGATGTGAAATCCAAGGGGGTGGCCAAGAAATGGCTGTGATGGTAGGCTAATGGGAAAAGGCCATGGTGAAAGAAGATGTGAAATCCAAAGGTGGCGGCCAAGAAATGGCTGTGATGGTAAGTTAATGGTAAAAAAATTAATAACGACAATTCAGGTGAATTTGGTGCCGAATCCTAGTGGAAGAGGCAACACAAATTCACCTGAATTGTCGTTATTAAAATTTTTACCATTAACCTACCATCACAACCATTTCTTGGCTGCCACCTTTGGATTTCACATCTTCTTTCACCATGGCCTTTCCCCATTAACCTACCATCACAGCCATTTCTTGGCTGCCCCCTTGGATTTCACATCATTTTTCACCATGGCATTTTTAGGGGCAGCACCTTTTTTACAGCTTGGCTGTTTTTGATTAGATAATATATATATATACTGAGGAGAGTGTCCTACTCTCATATACCCCTGTAGAAGGGTGTACCGTGAGGTTATAATGTAACGACAAGATGTTGTGGTTTGTGACATATGGGCAACCGTAAAAGTGCGAGAATCATTAGCACTATTTCACACTCGTGACGCTCAGGATAGCTGTATTCACGAATGGCCTAGCAAGAAACGCCTACGAAGCTATCTTAACCCATGAAGGAACGATTGTAGTTCGGTGAGAAACGCTTAGAGCTGGAGTTAATTTGGTTGCTAGCGACGTTGTTAGGCACGCGTTCAATCGATACCATGTTCAACTAATGACATCTTTAATTATACAAAGAAAAACAGACAAACTCAGAAATACTACATCATAACTTCATGATACTCCCTTCTACAGGGGTATACAAGAGTAGGACACTCTCCTCAGTATACATATATATGTATTATGAACTCTTGATAAAAGTATTCAGATAAGTGAATTTGTTTGGATAAATGAAGCAAATTCATTTATACACAGAGTTCTGTTTAATAAATCATACACTTACTTTAATAGAACATTCACTTAATGATGAAATACTCTAATAAAGCAGTGACCTATACTATTCAGATAATCAAGTCAGGCAAACAATTACAGAGGTAGACGTTCATGCATTCATGTAAAAAAGTACATCTACCAGTATGAACCAAGCCACGCCCACTTATAGTAAACATGTTTTGTTGTCTGTAGACTTGGAATTATGATCAACTTATTTGTTTTATTTAATATGCTAGTGGAGTACCCAAAATGTAACCCTTGGCGCATGCCTCAATTTTAAATAAACCAGATATCTGAGTCAGCCAGTTTCAACCTTGGTGTACACACACACACCACACACACACACACACACACACACACACACACACACACACACACACACACACACACACACACACACACACACACACACACACACACACACACACACACACACACACACACACACACACACACACACACACACACACACACACACACACACACACACACACACACACACACACACACACACACACACACACACACACACACACACACACAAACACACACTACGTTACCGTTTACGATGGTCCCTTCTATGAAGCAGTAGATATTTAGCACAACCAAAATACAGACCGGTCTTGCAAAGATCTGCAAACATTGTGGTTGACAGCCAAAAATTCCACAGCTTGTCTCAGCGTCTTTAGTAGACAAGAGGGGGGATCGGGATCCCAGGAGGGGTACCGCTTCACTATCTTCTGTATTCTCGTTCTCCGGCATGGCAGTGTAGTCCAGTTGCCCCTTTTCCACAGAACAGCTGTTATCTACTTTATCTACTTTGCTTAATATCTAAGAGCATTCTCAGAGCGATCTAAAACCATTAGCAGCATTCGAAGTGCTCCAATGATTTAGCATACACCGGGGACCGGAAGCACGCAGAAGCCAAGGGCCTTATCCACAATGACGTCACGAGCAACAAGATGGCCGCGTTATTTGGGGTACTAATGTACAGGCGCCTATGGAGAAATTGTTTTGATCCATCATATTTCATTCGTGAAGCGAGATACCGAGGAGTAACCAACAGGTATGGATATAAAGTAACAAAAACTATTGCAAACAAGCGTTATCTCGAAAATTTTCCGGCATGCGATACAAATCATTTGTTGTCCTGTCTTGTAACCGTACCTGTTGCTTAGAGCTCGATATCTTCTTCCCTGGCTGAAATATGATCCATCAAAAGAATTTCTCCATAGGCGCCTGTACATTAGTACCCCAAATAACGCGGCCATCTTGTACTCGTGACGTCATTGTGGATAAAGCCCATAGTCCTGTACTGAACAGTGTAACTATCTGCTATAAGTGGGATCAAAGTCAAATCAGTCGAGCCATGATCAAGGGTCAAGAAGTCCTAGAAAGTTTGATCAAGCTAGAAAATAGTCAAGCGGCAATCAAGGCCCATTTTCAGGAATCAAGCCTTTAACCATCTTGTAGTAGGTTTTAATCAATACACTATATAGCTACCTACATGCATATGTATGCCATTCATGATCAGTAGCAGATTTTTGATTCTAAAAGGGAGTTTCTGAAACTCCCGGCTTTGGAGATTAATATAATCATGACTAGACCTATATGCATAATGGGTTACATCTGTAATATGGCCTCCAGTGATGCACGCAACATTAGTCTCTGAGGTGCACGAGTCTGCTGAAATAAGAGCTGCATGTTTGTATCACTACATACTATTGGCACATTTCTGCATGGTAATTTCAACCTGCTCATTGATGTATCTGCTTTTTGATCGGCATGATGTGCCCTACTAGCATGTGATACTCACATGGCTATCTGCAACAACACATAAATTAATTGTAGCTATATAGCAAGGAAAATCACCAGCCGAAGTAAAATTTCTGATTCCTATATACATTTAGCTAGGTAGCTAGTCTCGCATGGCCAGATTGCTTTTTTCTCTTTGTCATTGGGTACATGGCCAATGACAAAGAAGTTTGGCAATGTGAGACTATAAAGTAATATATGTAACATAATGATCACAAGCGGTGATCCCCTTGAGGACTTTTCATGCTACAACACTATAAGCTAAGTAATTAGACAGGTTGTCTGCGTGCAGATTACACTATGCCCTTATGGTTAATGATGATATTCATGCTACTGATAATCAGATGGTAATGGTTGTTAATTAGCTGTTTTTATGGGCTGTTGGATATTCATCTTCACTCCCAATAGAGGTAGCCATGTATTTTGATAATTTATTTACGGTGACCACAAACCAGGCCTATAGTCCACTTGCTTGATTAGCAGCTTTGACTACAAGTTACTTTTAGTGGGGATTAAACTTGTGGAGCCCTACAATTGGTTGTTGGTAAAATAGGACGCGCAGATATCGGTTTAGCCAAAAAGGTATGAATTGGTACAACTCTCTCTAATATGTTATTCCAGAGTTGTACAGTAGCTAGCTCTTTTGAGTATTTATAAAAGGTTGTAGTTTTGAGCTAGTTGCTAGTCAGCAGTTGTCAGAGATTTTTATGCTTATGACAATATAATTGCATAACAAATTAAACTGTCCCCTGATTACTAATAAGCAAAGTTGCCAATGTTTTCCTGTAGCATATCCCTACATACAGAAGAATGATGCATGAAGCCAGCCTGGATTCCTACCTGAAATGTAGGGAATCCCTATTTAATATTTAAATGAGTACTTTTAAGTAGATCCTACAACAATGATAACATTGCTATTCAATGCTGGAAACAGTCATTTGTCCAGGTAGTGGATTTGAAAATGCCTTGCTTGGCTACCACCATGACAGATCTAGAAATTATGCTACTGCATGCAGCTTCTACTTTGAGAATAGAGATCTCAAATGGGGATCACATGAACTTGTGAGGTGCCACCTGTAGTGGAATTGCTGGCTACTGAGAGGGTCAGGTAGCTATGCATGCATCATTTTGGATATTATCCGTAGCACTTTCCATCTAAATAGATAAGTACAAACTGTATAATGTGGAACCTCCAGATAGCTAGGCACTGCACGAGGTACCTCAGTTCAAATGCACCCTGAGCCTCTTGGGGTCACAAAAAGGATTCTCATATGCAAAAAAAAGTTATACAAAAATACTTTACACAAAGAGATACTAGCCAAAATTTCCAAACATTTACTGTGTGGCCTACTGCCTTTAGCTATTGGCTTTCAACTAAACCACAATATGTATTAAAGAACATTGCTAAATATTAACTATCAGTGCTGCAAAAGATCAAAATGCTGCAAAATAAAGTTGTTTGCTGTAAATCGTATGAAAATATTGTAAGCAAAAATTTTTATCATGGAAATTCTTTTTTTGCACAAAAACAAAGTGAATTACAATAGCTAACACTGTGCACACTTTTTTTGCTGTGATTCATATGATAAGTACAGGTGTTCAAAAATATAATAAATATAAATGCACCATTCATTTCAAAGAGATTATGTCACATCTGCATCCATCGTAACTTAATAATATACATCTTCCAGCTGTCGTTGTTCATCCAATTGTTCTCTTTCAATGCCACGATTGCATAGCGTTTTGTTGAAAAATCCCCAGGCAAGAAATCCAAATAATACAGACAGTGCTCTAATAGCTGCGCTTACAAGAAACAACCGCAGACTAAGGTCCTCATTGTTTAGAATATAACAGTTTCCTCGGTCTCCACACTCCTCTTGCCAAAACGCACAGGATGAATCAAATATAGCACCCACTATAATAGGACCAGGTATATTTCCTAGAACTCTCACAATCACTGACTGCATTCCCAATGCTAGACTCCTTTGTTCATCTGCAATACATCTGTGCAATGTGAGATATCATTGATCAAGTGAAATTCAATAACACTATATTACATCAGTCTCAACATGTAAGTTAACAGCTATGTCACAAAAGGATTGGAATATCTTAGTTATTGACATGAGTTGAGATGAAGACAAGGATGAGTGTCAAAAACTATGATTGCTATAATATGGCTTGGCTTCATAGTTTGCATAAACATATCATTTTATTGTTGCATGTTTGTAGAGGAAAGATGTGCATTTGGTGCTTTTGTTCCATCAGTTAATTTTCTTTCTGTTTGCAAATAAACGCTTCTTTTTGACAAAGGTGTCAACTAAACACCTGATTATATGGTAGTTATTGATCAGACAATAACTACACTATACCATATTATGTATAAATTTTCAAGGTACATAAGTTACATGGATCAACAAATGTTACCCAGTCTGGGAAAACCAGTCTCATCGCCTATTTAAAAGTATCAAGAAATGTCAGTTTTAAGTATTTAGTATGTTGTAGCTTGCCAATAGTTGAAGCTATGTGTGCCAAATTTTCATAGACTTTACACCAATTCCTTACCTTCCAGAGCATCCAACAGCTAGTAGCCAACAGTTAAGTTTCCCGCCATTATTAGGCGAGCTCCAAAAGGGGAGGGAGATAACCTGAATGGCCCATAACTTGGCCTAATTTATCCCTATGCCTTCCTTTTCGATTTTTTAAACAGCCTCTTTCCCTCCTTCCGGGCCCCCGCCTCTCAAAACTGGCTTTAATAAAAGGAAATTCACAGCACAGGTCTTTATTCAACATCATGGAGCTGTACAGCCACATACAGCCATGACCAGAGCTCCATTAAGGCACGTATGGATTGCCACTGGGCTTGGGAAAAGCAGCCAGCAAGGGTAGACCACTCAAGTCTAGCTGATTTTGATTGTGAGTTTATTTATGTAGCTTTGTGTTCTTGGCGAAAAATCAAATCTGCTGTCATAGGCAATAAGACTGGGTTTCCCAGATCCAGTCACAAATTTCAATATTTTAATTTTGAGGATCACTCGTTTTTCACTGATGTTACCTATTTTTTCAAGGATGAAAATTTCGTGGACAGCCAAGCAGCTGTGAAATCTGTGAAAATTACATCCCTCAAAAATATGTACGTATACAATAGTTCTTTGAAACATGGCTTCAGTGGGCTTTAACTATAAGCACATAACACTGCATAAAATAACCATTACCTATAGCAAGTTTTCTGTAGTACCTGGCAGTGCTACAAGACATCTTGTAAATGATTCATGGGAATATAGTTGGATGTTGACCTACTGCCATTTCTAGGGTAAGTATAATTCTAGGAAAACAGGAACAGAAACAACCTACTGAAAATGCACAATAAAGGTTCTTCATTATGGCAATAATTTTACAGGTTGCATTTTACAGCACAGTGCTTCTTTGCAGCGTTGTATCCTTTTGCTAAGATTGAAACATTCTAATAGAGCAGTCACCTATCTAGTAGAACAGTTAAGGATAACTATAGATCTGCATTGAAAGCCTGTGATGGACCATATAGACTAGCTAAGTCATCAAAATTAGTTTCTATCCCATAAAGGTAAGCTGCTTCTTTGAAATCATGAATAGTGACCTGCTGATTATACTGGCATAACAATGAACATAATAGGTGCCTGAAAGCATTGAGCATAATGCTAGCACAATAAGCAAAACACTTGTGTAATACTATAAATTCTTGCTTATCAAATGCATATCACAGAAAAAAATTTGATATACTCTAATAGAACAATCAGTAACTCTAACAGGTAGCTGACCGTTCTATAAGAGTATATCAATCTTGTCTGTGACATGCATTTTGACAAGCAAGGATTTAGTCTGTGCTCTATTTCCCCATAAAGTGCAAATTTATCAGAAAAACATGGGAACTGAAGTATAAATGTTAAGCATAATAGGCAAAATAATGAGTATAATTGGCGGGTCCCTAGCCATAAACATTTAAAAGATTCAACCATTAAACATGAAGAAGTTTAAAGTATTCTAATTAACTGACAGTGCCTGTATATATATATATATATATATAGATGTGGGAAATCTAACTGCAACCTCGAGATAAAAGTCACATGATGGGGCTGAGTGTGAGGTGAAGAGACTAACTACAACAAAACAAATATAGGAACTCCTATTGGAGCTGTTTCGCATACTGATGCACACCTCCATCATTTGACTATCATATCTGGAAGTAGTATGCAGGTGCAATTTCCAAAACCTATAAGTTTAATAGTTGAATCTTTCAATATGTTTATGGTTTCAAGCTAGTGTACATACCATAGGCGGTGGAAAGGGGGAATTAGGGGGCTGAAGCCCCCCCTCAGAATGATATCACGCCGAAATTATCCTTCTGGGAGTGGGCTGAAAGCCGTGATAAAGATGGAGATACTCTAATAGAACAGTCACTCTAATAAAGCAGACAGTATTAGAGCAGTGTGTAGCGAGCTATGTAAGGATTTTTATGTAGTTTATCAGCTTTAAATGTGTAGCTGGTGAGGTGGGCAGCTATCATCAGCTGGCTGTGACCTTTTTTTTTTTTTGGTCTCACCTTACCAAACCAGAGACAATGTAGTGCCTCAGTTCATTTTGACCCCCCCCCCCTTCCATAAGTCAGGATCTTCCCTTGGTCAGCCTCCCCCCTCATATCAACTACTTCCTCCGCCACTGGTACATACTTAATCTATGTCTGCTATAGTCCATCAATTCACAGTGCTAACAAAATGTTCTTGACTGCTCTATTAAAGTGCTTCAAGTTTAGTGGAAGGCCGAAGAAACTTCGTGCTAAATTCAACCTGTATATTGTTCATGACATGATCACCTTCATCAGGCATTTTCCATTGGTCATTCTCATTCCCGCTTTCTGTTCCTGTCTCATTCTCGTTTTCTAAGAACACACATGACTACACCACCATTTTGGGCTGCGTGATTTCTACAACCTACCTTAAAACGATTATCAATCTGGGTATTAGTGTTATCATGTTAGTGACCAGAGCAAGTGAAATAACTACCAGAAATGGAGCAAGGGCTTTACAATTTTCATCACAAAATCCACGTCCAGCTCTTCCACTGGGAGAAGTACTACATGTACAATTCTCAAACCTTGGTTCCTATAACAACATTAAATTTCACCCTAGCACAATAAAAACACTATTATGCATACAATTATACATAATTACATATATATAATTTTAAAAATGTTATTTAGTGGGGACATTGGAATGGACTACCTTGGAGTTCAATGATGCCATTAAGTAAACAAAGTTTGTGTTATAGCACTTAGTGTACTATATACCCATAGACTGTATATCATAGCAGGAGTAGAATGGCTTTGGCTTTGATGTACGGATTTATGCTGCTGGGCTACAACAATAAAACTGCTGACATCAATATACTCACATCTCTATCACCATTCAAAAAGTATTTGTCACAACCAGCTCGGCAAGGAGAGAAATAGGTGATCCCATCAGAACACACTGGTTCAAATATAGTTGATTTACAGTCACAATGACTGTTGCAAGTAGCATTAAGAGTCTGATCATCAAATAGTGTGCTATTTGGCAAAGAAATGACACAAGTATCAAAACACTAGCACACAAAAAATGACGGTTAAGGTGACAGTTATACCTGACAATTTCCAGTTTTAATTCAGATATGAACACATTTGGAGAACTAAGTTAAAGTAAGAGTTCATAATATATGTATATATATATATATATACTGAGGAGAGTATTCTACTCTCATATACCCCTGTAGAAGGGGGTACCGTGAAGTTATGATGTAGCACTTCCGAGTTTGCCTGTTTTTCTTTGTATAATTAATGATGTCATTAGTTGAACATGGTATCGATTGAACATGTGCCTAACAACGTCGCTAGCAACCAAATTAACTCCAGCTCTAGTCGTTTCTCACCGAACTACAATCATTCCATCATGGGCTAAGATCACTTCGTAGGCATTTCTTGTTAGGCCATTCGTAAATACGGCTATCCTGAGCATCGTGAGTGTGGAATGGTGCTAACAATTCTTGCACTTACATTGTAGGCTGGCTCTTCCTCTATCTACATACTGATTTGTAAGCATGGCCATCAGATCTTGAACAATGGTACTATTGTAACAACATGTGAAAATACTTTCAGTGTCGGTTTATGCAAAGCTAAGGCAAAGTAAATTGTGGAATCTATTCTTTAGCAGCATAAACAGGGTGCAATGAATACAACTTCAGCCTACACCAGCCTGAAATTCCATGGCTATGGCCTGGGATTTTAAAGTTTTTAAGGAACCTAAAACCTGCTGTAACATTAACAACCAGTACAAAAATACTCTTTTCTCAACATGCATCCCTGCTACAAATATCACTCACTTAATACAGAGGTCTTTCTCACTAGTATAAAAGAAAAAACTGACTCAGTAAGTTGTACTAACACACTAGTGTACCATACTTAAACTGCAAATGACATATGCTGCCGAAGTTCTACACAAAGAGCCCAAATCCCATGAACAATAGTTTTAAACTACTTTACTTACTTTAGAGGATGTATTCTTTATAAAACAGTAACAAATTTCTTCTTATTACAAGGCCATGAGCCTTAGTAGTCTGGCGGTGCCCACCCCTTTGAGTAGGGTCTGGTATGTTTAGTATCACTGGAGGAATTTAATTTGAATGTAATGATGTAACAATAATGGCTTTAATGGAAGTGCCTCACCCAAAACTGTGGCAGAGATATTAAACTTTCTTTGCCTTTACACAGGCGAAAGTGTATTGGTCTACTTTTATAGAATACACATGTCTCCCTACCTAGGAAATCAGAGTGTAACCCGGGTTTTTCGAGTATCAAACAAGGCAAAAAGCTCTTCCTGAAATAACACTTTCTTCTCTTTGTTCTTTATTAGCAAACTCCTTTTGTTTCTTTCAGTACTGTTAGGGCATTTGATTCATTCTTTGACATAACGTCAACAAAAATGCGCTGATTAAACGTGGAGCGTTCTGATTGGTTGCACCAGTTTTTGGTAATCTGGTACAACTCCACTGTACTAAGCGTACCAGACCCTTACTCTATGCGAAGGGGCGGGTGTCACCAGACTAGAGCCTTAGCACTTGCAACAGCCATTTTAATTATGTCAACTTGATTAGTTGTTTCGTGGGACCAACCAACCCACCTTTTTCATTGATTGAAAATTAAAATAAATTTTCACCAGTCGAAAATGAAGCTAAAAAGCCTGAGCACAAGCCTCATATTTTTCTAATGTAAATTTTACCTGCACGTATTTTCTCAAAACCTAGATCAGCACACTATGGCTACAAATGAGTGAGCAAACGAGTTTCCATTACATCAGGACCACGTTCCTTATTTGTATTTAGTCCTGATTTATGTTAATAGTTTTATTTATATACCAACCTATACCGACCCTATATACTCTTGAAATTTCATCTGTGAAACAACTTATCAAGTTGAAGTGGCCTAATTACATGATGCAATTAATGAATTTTTGTGGTGTGACATATGGCTTTGTTTGCAATGTTTTCAAAACTACAACCTCCAGGTAGAGAGGTTGTCCATAGAACTGCATATTGGCTTCAGTTTTAACATATGGGTTGAGCAGTGTAATTGTTTAATTGCTTTGACAGTTGGAGGCATGGTGCAAAATTACAATTTCACTATTTTTCTTTAACATAGATGCCTTAATGCAAATCGACACCTTGTGCTGTCAGTAAAAAAAGAAATGGGACACAAAGAGCAAAGTAAATCCATGATGCATGCATTGTATGTACAGTGGTATGCTAAAAGGCATCCGTCAAGCTCAAGCATTGAAAAAATCAAGCTCATCGCTATGGTTGTCTGAAGCATATATTTTAGTCAGTCAGTCAATTATTCAGTAGAAAATTCAGTGTCAAAGTGGTAGATAGTTACATAATAACTACAATATATAGTACAAAGAGTTTACCTATTGGGATAAGGCACGGTTACACCAGCAACATCATATGTTGGACATCTTATGAGGAAGACAAGGTAAAACACTGATGATATGAAGTTAATCACACTGAAGTAAAATGTCAACCTCTTCATGGGAGGCTTTAGAAAAGACACCAACAACGAACCTGAAACACAAATAAGTGCTACAATTTCATACAAAATTAGTGAGCATTAAAACTATGTGAACTCTATATGACCAACCTAATATGATTCCTGCTCCAGCAGTACTGATTGCAATCGATCCACTTATTAATCCACTAGTGGAAGCCGTAAAACCAAATTGTGACTGGATATACTTGGGTATAAATGCTACTAGTCCTGCCACTACAAATATTTGCCCTGCAAATGCCAATACCAGGAACAAAAATGGTAAGCGAGCCATTATATCAAGAAATTGTTTTGGGAGATCTTTCGACTTTGGCCACTTATTTAAGTCCTCCTTTGTAACTTGTTTATTACGTTTGATAGACATCTGTTTAATTCTTTCTTGTTGTATGGAATAAGTGTCTAGGTAAGTTTCAGGAAACATGAAAAAAGGAACTGATAGTATTAGAGAAAGTATTCCAAACAACACAAAGCCCATCCACCATGCTCCTACCCATCCGGTATCTGTCTGTTCAAGAGTAGTTTCTGTCCAAGGATCAACATATATAGTGAGAAATGCACCACCCAATCCAAAGCCTACAGCAGGCCCAACAACTGCAAGAACAAATACAATACCAATCCAGATGGGAGCACGATTAGGATGAACAATATCATCTATGTATGATATCCCGACTGTAAAAAGTGGTGAAGCTCCAAGTCCCAACAAAATCATCGCAATGATGAACAAAAAGTAAACATTGTTTGAATTATCATCACATTCTGGAGAGAAGTCTGAAGGATCACTGCATTCTTCCAAACTTAAATTTGCATCTTTTCCAATTTTGTAATCTTCAGTGACAAATTGAGGAATTGCAAACACTAGTGCCCCAATTCCTTGTATGAAACAACCAACTCCCAGCAATTTGGGTTTATATCGTTTTCCACCAAAATAGCTGACAAAAAGTACAACCAAGACAGTAACAATATCAAAAGTGCTTGGTAACATTCCAAGTTGAGTACTGGAGAACTTGTATTGCATCTCCAATGATGACAATGAGATAGGTATTAAACCTATTAGTGATAATATCAATATAAATAGCAAAGAGGAGCTTAATACGTAACTTACTGTTGTAATGTAAATACAATAAACTACATCCACCACTATTAAAAACCTGTACAGTCCAATTGTAATGAAGGCATATATATGTAACACTTTCACACCTCAGATCAAAGGAGCCACCTGGGCTACATTTCGTATGTAACCCAGCTAGTTGGGCTACATACAAAATGTAGCTGGGCTACAACTGGGCAGTGATTATATAGATGTTGAGGCCGAAATCAATTGTGGGGATCGATTAATACTCACGTGATTAGGATGCACGACTTGGATTTTGTCATGAAAACTGCTCAGACGGAGGAGGGTGTTTTGTTATCCTCGCCATCCTACAAGTTGAAAAACATTGAGATAGAGTGAAAAATGTTGAGATAGGGTGAGTAAGAGTGCTATAGCTTATTCACCGAGCATTTCCGCATGTTTTCGAATACGGACATGTCCCCATCACGAAGTTACCACTCTGCACAGAGTAACTACTTTACAAGCAAGCTTACCTATCTAGGCCTTTAGTGAACTTCATAATTTTTCTATAAATGATTCAATAGCACTGATTAAAACATTAAACTAGCATAACCAAAATTCTCCGTGGTATCTCTAGGATATGTCCGTTCATCGTAACTGAGAACAAACTAGCTGCTGACCCATAAAAAATTTAGGTATGCATATATAATACATCCAGTGGCTGCACTCGTATTGGCTTGGGTGATTGACTGCCCTGTGATATGTATGCTCTCTGCCCGTCAGGCATACATATCAGGCAAAGCCCTTATGCCCGTGTTACAACTATTACATATTATATAGGAAAATTATTTATCTGACAGCTATAACAATTTCAATATACCAACAGTCTACAATATTCTACTGAATAATTAGTTGGTTTGTATTTTACCGTAGAGTCTGGTTGCTAAGAGTACATAATATATATTAAGCACATACTATTTGTTAAGCATGTTGATAAGCACATGTGGATGAACATCACAAGGTGCAACTATACAAGAGAAGAAATGCTAGAGGTTTGTCAATGGCACAAGGCATGAAATTTCACATGGTACATGGTTAATAATGTACTTCACTACACTTCTGAAGTGAAACGGTCTCCTGCAGTATGCTCCACATGAAGGACATGCACAGAAACTGGACTCCAAATATTGGTACACATGGTGACTACAAATCACACCACCCTAAGACAGTAAATCCACAATTTTTTTATTAGGCTCATGCGCAACAAATATAATTGTTTTGCAAACTTTTAATAAGCATATGTGCCTAACAACCAGACTCTACAGTATATTATGAAAACTTTCCTAAAAATGACTTTGCTATCATACAGCACAGTAGGGATCATAAAGGTTCAGGCTTTCCTGCCCGGAAATGTATACGACCCTAAAGTCACCCTCATTTTTCCTTCACTATAACTTGGCATACTGGTCGGGCATAATCAAATTCAAAGATGCCTCCATAGTGACCCCAAACACTTTAACAAGTTGAATAATTACTTATTCAACTAATTATTAATTTAATTGAATTTTCTACCAACTAACTAAATGACGCCTTCAGCCAAGAAACTATTTGATGTCACTTAGGCCTAAGTTGTACCTTTTCACCTACAGCAGCAGCTATAATGGATGCGTCATGGAGTCTCCCAATTTTATTCTCCAACACCACGTACATAGGTGTTGATTCACAGGTAGTGCATAATAGCTCCCTTGTGTTGACCTAACAGAAATTGTCCATGTAGCATAATACAAATGTGACTGTTCTATTAGGGTGAAAGCTTTGAGCATCTCAATCTTTGCGGGGCATGGTCGCAGTTCCTAGTTTTCTGGTAGCTAGAACATTTTTGTAGTGAACCAATCAAGTACAAAATTAAGGGTTGCCATATTATAGAAAAGCCAACCATTATTAGTGCAGAACATTCAAACAATATTGTGGTATCTATGTTGATATGGAAAATTAATGCCTCAGTAAGGCTACCTGCATGAAGATGATGATTGGATCAGAGATAAAAAGGTAAAGGCAAGGTGCAGAAGGCTTTAAAACCTCATAAAGGCGTGTGCCACATGTATGAGCTTGCTGTTGTAGCATGAAATGGTGGTTGTATGCTGTGGTGTTTACCCTCCAGCTTTGTGACTGTGGTCAGGCATGGCAGACTAAAACTCAAGTCTTGGCAATTTTTGAAAAATTTAATAGTTGAGTTTCTGTAACATTTTCAAATGTTTTAATCCTATAGTGTTGGAAGACCCATCCGTAAAGTGCTTTTCATCACATATGATATATTTCTGGAATGATTATAATAGCAGTGGTTTGGCAGGTGCCCATTATCTTGCAAGGTTCCCTAGTATATATTACCATCATACTATATGATAAAAACATACCAGTAAAATAGTTACTGAAAATATGTAAAAGGAAATATATATATGTTAGCTAGTTATAGCAGCTAAATGACAGAAATTCCATGCGTGCCATACTTCTATCTCACAGGGCCGAGGAGTGATATGAAGTAGAAAAAATAAACTGCTGAACACTGACTGGATAACAGGTTTGCTGAGGTATTTATTTACTCAGAACATGCCTTACAATTTATACAGATTCTCAGTAGTCTAATTCCGTAACAAATTACAACTCTTGTTTTAATTTTTTAGTGATTGACTATGGTTTGTCCATTTCCTGCTCAACACAGCCATCTTACTGGTCAGGCCACATTCAGCAACAAGCAAGGATTACTCCTGATGCAGATAATTTCCTGCCAGAGATGAACAGGATGCTATCTTTTCTTTATTACATTGGATTAACACTATGCACAGCTCATTTTTAGGTCTTGCAATACCAATACCACAGCAGCAACTACTACAACAAACTTTTCTTTTCTGCAGTCAAAACACACCCCTACCCTCCCCTCACCTCCGTGTCCAACCCTTTCCCTATTGCTTTTATAGTGGCATATAATTAGTTAATGTACTTGAACATTTTTTCCTTGTATCAAACACAGTATGGTAGTATCGTTTTAGTAGGGATCGTCCCAAAAATTTCACGTGCCACCCAAAATTCCACCTTTGAAAATCATCCTAGAGACATCTTACGTGACAAAAATCACCTTTACAGAATAGTACTAGTCCATACAATATATAATACAGCATTAAATACAACAAACACTTACAAGTGGCCGGATATAAATTTTTTTTTTTTAAATTGCAAAAACCTCAAATTTTAGTCTCACTGCCTGACCACAGTCGCAAGGCTAGAGGCCAAACAAAGCAACGTACAGCCACCATTTTACGCCACAATAACAAGCTCACCAGAGGGATGTGCCTTTTGGGGTTCCAACAAATGTAGGCCCTCTGTGCCTTGTCTTTTATCTTCAATCAGGCTGCTTGTTTTCTTCATCCAACAAAACCATATCGAGGCGTCTATTTTCTGTATCAACACTCTTTTTCAGCAGCATATTTAGACACCACAGAATTATTTCAGAGCTAGATTTCAGAAGCACTTCAGTCCTGGTGCTACTATAAGAGGTATACTAGTTAGATATTTGGAACTCCACGATTGAGATCCCGTTTGCAATAGATTAGCAACCACACCCATCAAATAAAGATCTAGGTGGACTAATAGCGATAGAACATGGTGACCACACCTCTTAACAACCTAGTTATTTACTTAACAGTAAACAAGATGACCTCACCCCTTATTGGTCTAGCTAGCTGCACACCCCTTGGCTGACTCGAAATACTCTAATACAACAGTCATGTTTGATATTCTAATAGAGCAGTCACAAGTTACACTGTAACTAGCTGTGCTACAATAAAAAAACACCAACTAAACAAACTAGCATTTAAAAAAATTGTTAATTTAAAAATGAAATAGGGATCTATGCAATAAAAAGTAGTGAAACAAGAGATGAATGATGGTATTACAGCATAGCTTGGTGGGAAAGTCCCTTGTTTGGCATATTGCATAGATCCCTACTTCATTTCAAAATTATCATTTAAAAAAATACTAGTGTATCTTACTATCCACAATTTGCTACTTTTCCTGGTAATAATGTGATATTTTGTTTACACCGACAATTGTTTTCACTAATGTTTTAAAACTCTGATAGTAGAGCAATGTATTAAAAAAAATTTTTTATGCCAATGCTGATTTTAGCGATTCGCCAAATCTTTTACATCACCAATGTTGTGCACTATACAGTAAGCATTACAAACTCTGTGTTTCAAAAAGGTCTCAAAAGAATGCCTAGTGCAGTCACAATTTCTAAAGCACCCCACAAGCAACAAGATAAGCAATGAGGTGAAGAACATCTGATGGTCATTTCAAACTTAAATCTCTGAAATATGAAATCTTAAAAGGGAGCACAGGTCACAGCATTGAGGTACTGACTGACATAGTATTTACTAGAGCTGGGCGATATACCGGTATTATTAGTAATCTGTGATATTTAAGTCATACTGGTTTTGATACCGCCTGTTTTTATTAATACCGCCATACCATCTGGGCACTATGGCCTCCCTGTGGGGGAGTGTATAAACAGTGGAATGGACTACTGGAATGGTGGAATACTGGAATGGAATTTTTTAAAGGTCAATATCAGTTTTTACATCCAAATAAGTATAACCCCTCCCATTAAGTAAGCAAATAAATAGGATTCCACTTGAAGTCAGCTCTTTTAGCATAATTCACCTCACCATAGACAAAGTTTACCAATGTAATGTACTGCAAGTCAGTTATGAACATGCACAATAGCAGTTTATTGGGACTCCTGACTTAACCCTTGTTCCCAAATGATAAAGAAGTTAGCTAGCTAGCTGATTACATGTATGCATTGTAAAAGTACATTCACTGTATAATGAAGTATTCATTTATTTATTATCAACTTTACCAGTTGGGCACTGGAGGGTGAACACAGAAGGCAGAGCCTGTACGAGGTGTTTACCATTAACCTAGGAGCCTAAGCAAAAATCTTTGGGTAAAGTGAAATTGGACTATCTTGTAAGCATTTACAATGAGCCTTTTCCACAATTATATCAGAAAACAAAACTTAAGCCAAATTCGTTGTGGCAGTGCCACATTGCACACTGAACTGAACCTTCATTGAGACAGTTAGTTTCAGACAAGTATTAAAGTATTGAGTTATAAGTCATACAAGTGCTGTGGTGAGGAAAAGTATGTTAAATGAGCTGACTTCAATGGGAATCCTATTGTTTGCTTACTTAATGGGAGGAGTTGTACTTATTTGGATGTAAAAACTGATATTAAACTTTTAAAAAATTCCATTCCAGTATTCCACCATTCCAGTAGTCCATTCCACTGTTTATACACTCCCTCCCTGTGGGCTCCATATTTGTATATCGGATGGCTGTGGTATTCGGGATTAATAGTGCGAGCATTGTAAACAAGAAGGAGTAAAATAGTGCGAGGCGAAGCTGAGCACTATTTCCTTCCTGTTTACAATGCGAGAACTATTAATCCCGAATACCACAGCCATCTGTCCTATAGCAAAGTAATCCGACAACCATAGCAACTGTTACTAGGCAACAGAAATTCAAAAATAACCACTGCAAAAGACCAATCACACTTAGCAACCGTTGCCTGGCAACTGTTGCTATGGTCTCAAAATGAGTTTTGCCTTAGCAACGGTTACCTAGCAACCGTATTGTGTTATACCTTGGGGCATCTATCACTATGGTAACAATAGTTGTCAAGTCGGACATTTACTTCTAATAGAAACACACCACACTATTCTAGCCAATCAAATTAGTATTATAGATTTTTGTCAAGGGACCTTGACAAACAAGTGTAATACTAATTCTATTGGCTAATCGCTTGACGTATATCAATATAATACATCAAGCTGCTATTGAGAGTATTATACAGTAACACATTCAGTTGTTGGATTAAGAAGGTAACCAGACATGTGACAATGTTTGTAGGCAGGTGCTGATGTAGTCAGCTAACCAAACTATGTAAACAAGTTTGTTTGTGGTAAATGGCAGTTACTTTAATACTAATGGCTTTACCATCAATACTGTGATATTTAGTAATACCGTGATACTTTTGATGGAAGGTATACCGTTTGCTATTTTTCAATACTGCCCAACACTAGTATGTACCACACAATGCATGCAGCCATACACACACAGCATGTATGCATGCACACAAAAAATATTAAATACATATACACAGTATTGGGCGTAACGCGCTACTTTTGTAACGCTTTATGTAATATTATAGTAACGAAGTAATATGTAATAGTTGTATCATGTACCCGAGTGATTTGCCTGATATGTACACCCAAGCTCGAGGGCCGTTAGGCCCGAGAGCATGGGTGTACATATCAGGCAAATCACGAGGGCACGTGATACAACTGATATGTACCATGTAGGCTAATAGCCTACTGTGGCGGGCGACTAATCACCCAAGCCAATACGAGGCAACTCGCTGGATTTATTATATAGAGAGTCTTGTAAAATTCGATTATGGGTCAGCAGCAAGTAACGTTGCAGTTACGTTTGTTAACATAAACGGGAAAATCCTATGAATATCACGGAAACACTCAATTTTGCGATTTAACAAGTGTTTCAAAGTTGCTACATCGTTTAACCACTGTTTACAATGTTTTCTAAACATCCAGAGGGGTAAGCTTCACTGTAGAGTGGTTACCTCGTGATATACGAAAAGTGGGCGTGGTACGTAATCAAACACGCGGACACGCGATTGTAAATTAACCATGACACTAGTTCTCACCTTAAACTTCCTTTTGTCAACTCATAGGGTGGTAAGGGTGTCGAATCGCCTTCGTATGAGTGCTGCAGAATGCAAAATCGGGTTCATGGTTTTCATCACGTGAGTAATAATAAACTCCCACAATCGAATACTGCCAGGATTCTTATAAAAACAAACAACGTTACCTCATCAGATATATCAAGGCCATGGTACATTTAAATGTATCATGGCCAGCCATGGTTTATTTAAATGTACCATAGCCAGCCATGGTTTAACTTAAATGTACCATGGCCAGCCAGGGTTTATAAGATATGTACCCTGGAATTTGGCTTTGAAGTTAGGTGGTTTCATGGTACATAACGTGCTGTAATATATCTGTAATATAACGGCTACATTTCCAATGCTAGTAATATCTAACGGATAGTTACTTTACATAAGTAATGCATTATTAAAGTAGCGCATTACTACTCATTCGTACTATAATATTATTACCTAACGAAGTATCTTTATACATTGTGTAATATGTAATATAACATATTACTAGTTACTTTTAAACTGAAGTAATATATAGCAGTGGCAGTAATGAGTAATAAGTAATATATTGAGTAATAAGTAATATATTACTTTTTAAAAGTAGCGGCCCAACACTGCATATACACACTACACAATCTGTCTGTGAAAATTTCTGTTTCAGAAATAACTCACTATACAGTATCACTTTTGGTTTACTTTTATAATCTACAGATTCAATTAAAAAAACAATCCTTATAAACACATCAACAACTTAACACATTAGATTGTTAATAATCCTATAGAGCTGTATATTAAGCCAAGTACACAAAAAAATTGCAATTTTCAACTAAAATAGGGACCATAGCACATTGATAAAAAGTACTGAAACAAGTTGGAGTAGTGCATGATATTAAAACAATAAGAAGTATTATGTGCTCAAGATACCACAATGGAATGCACAGTAGGGTTATAATACTTCATATTGTTTTATTGTGATTTAATATCATGCACTACTCCAGCTTGTTTCAGTACTTTTTATTGATGTGCTATGGTCCTTATTCGAGTTAATTTTTTTGTGTACTTGTTTTTTTAAAAAACTTTTTGTCAAATAAAATTATTATGGCAGGTGAACCCACGCATACTGCATCAAAAAGAAAGAAATGGCACTGCTCCCCACAGCTATCAATTATCATCTGAAAAGTGAAGTATCCATTACGCTTCATTGTCAGCTATGTTCAACCTGTTACACAGCATTATGAATCAAGAACTGTTTGAAAAGCACCTCTGCAATCAAAGTAGCCACTGTGAAAAACACGGACAATTTCTGTTACGAAGGGAAGCCATCATGTCATGCACTACCGCCAAATCGACACCTTTTGCTGTAAGCAAAGATGAATGGGACACAAAGGAGGACACTGGTAAGTCCATGAAGTGCATTGCACGTACTGCGGTATGCCAAAAGGCACGTGTCCATCTGAAACGACATCGAACAGTGAAAAAAATCAAGCCCGTAGCCTTAGAGTTATGTTTGTCTGAAAGCATCAGTCAGTCAGTCACTAGAAAATTCCATGTAACATTTTTTTTTGTTGTTAAAAGTTCATAGCAACTTGTTAAAAGCATTTCTGAGTCTTGTTTGGGTTTAGTTTTATCTACTTCATCATCGTTATGGCCATGCCCAAACCTTTGTGCTCCCTACTATACAGTACTATCGTACTGTATGATAAATGAAAGTACAAGCCTAAAGTATGCTGTTTTGTACATTACACCCATACAAATTCTGGAAACAGCCAACAGTACAATGGGCTAATTAACAAGCCCAACTCACACAGGTCCCTAATCAGGAATTGAATGACATATTAATACCTTTCATATATGGTAGAATTGTTTGGTCAGTATACTAAAAGTGAGTGAAAGGTGTTTAGCCATATCAAAATGCTTGTCAGTTCTCCAGATCCGACATAGAAATAACACTGATTTACAGAGATTTTGTTTAATTTATTAGACTCCTCGACGATTTGAATGATGTGTTAAGTTTTATGTGTAGTAATGAAGAAACAACTCTTGCATTACTAAACTTACATGTTCAGTTGTGTAATTATACCACCTTAAAAACACATGTTTTCAGCATGTTTCACAACATATAATTATTATATGGTTGAATTCTTTTTCAGAGCGTAGAATATGAATTTGCTTGAGAGTTAATTGGTTGTAACTTTGCACAAAGGTAATAGAATTTTATGCTATCAGCGGTTAATAAATGTCTTTATTGGTAACATTATTAGTAAGTGTGGTTGACATTATGTAGAACAGCGCAGGGTTTTCTATTTTGTATGCATGGTGTGCTATAGAGATTATGGATCCTAATGACTATTAATCTGCATAGCTAGTGTAAAATACATGCATTTCACTTTCGACAAAGAATGACAGAGGCTTTTGATTGACCTGTTTGAGTATATAAAACTTCTTTTTATTCCATTTAGGCACTGGAGGATGTGCACAGAAGGCAGAGCCTGTACAAGGTGTTTACCACTAGCCTATAGGAGCCTAAGCAAAAATCTTTGAGTAAACGGGACAAATAGATAGAAGGGTTGAAAAAAGCAAACCCATTGTGACTTGATCTGTAGGCCACCTGGATTCCAGCCAAGCGCTACACTCGGTGCCAGAGGCCATGAAAAGCAGATATTAATTAACTTTTAGGTAGCTAAAAGTGAAAATTTAACCAATTCATCAGTTATGATAAGGCTACTCTTTCGTTTCTCTAGCCCAACCAACCCTTTATTTTTCTATACAAAATACTGATTTATGTTCATCACACGATCACCTTGCAAGTAGAGATAACGCCTCAAAAGGTGCGAATGCTACCTTGAAGATCCCGGCAGATCACAAAGTGAGGAACACCAAATACTGCTGGCTATACTGACATGTCAGTGCCACAGCCAATCATAATCTACTGTTTGTCAAACAGATTGATCCCGGCTGAGCCAGAGCTTGGTAGGAGAAACACAAGATTTAGTTTAAGTGGCCTAGTAGTGATTTGTCACAAATTCCATACAGCTATCTATTATATGCCACCTTTTAACATACGCATCCATGCATACACATTTCCTCGCACATTGTCAGCGCCGGGTAGTCAAGTATAATTTCAACCTAGACCGCGCTGGGGCAAGACTTAATATTTTCCTTGTTCTATAACATGCTGTATCCATACCTGATACAATAGCTCCTTCGCACACAGTGAAGGAGTTAAGGATTAGCAAGAACCAGTACGGCTTGGCAAAGAACTGCAACCATCTCGGTCGACAGCCGAAAAGGCTGCACTTGTGCGCGCTGGGTTTAATATCATCATCTTTTCCCGTCAGTTTATCATTGCCTGTCGCGTTCATGTTGTAGTCACTCACTACCACAAAACGGAACAGAGTGGAATCCTTTCACATTCACAGTTTCCCAGTTCCACACCACCCATTCTGGCGGGCGGCGCTATTATACTTTAGGACCTCAATACACAGCTTCTACCGTGTTTTTCAGGTTTCTGGCGAAAATCAAAGCATTAACGTGATCAAACACGTGATCCGTGCTTCGAACTAGCAAGGCTTACATATCTTGCAGCATACTAGCAATACTTGAACGTGTACAATGATCGGGAAAAGGTGCAAGTATTCACTTTAAATACCTTGCAAGTTCGAGATATTTGAATTACAGATCACGTGTTTGATCACGTTTATGCTTTGATTTTCGCAAGAAACCTGAAAAACACGGTAATAGTTCTCGCGCGACAACAAAAACAAGCGAAATCACGTGCATAGGATTTCGACTAATCAAATCGATTTATTTTTGAACTTCAAATTATAATTACCACACGTGACTTCCGCTTTAAATTTGTCGACGCGCAAGAACTATTAGAACCTGTGTAGTAGCAATCGAAAATGCAATCCCTTGAAATTTTAGAGTGCACCTCATTGATACATTCAAGGGCGTAGGCAGGGGGGTTCGACCATTGCAAATCGTATCTATTACATCACGTGATCAATTACACAAGTGATCAATTGCACACGTGATGCATGGTTGAAATGGCGCGAGTAGGACTGTTCAATGGTTGGTTGAGACATATTAGCTACAAGGCAGCAGCTGCTAAACTTGAGTGGTCGTGTTATAAATGTGTCAGGTTAGAACAAACTGTGAATTGTCACAGTGAGGTATATTTACCTGATGAATTGTTTGTTTGTTACATGTTACAGGCTCTGCCTTCTGTGCAAACCCTCCAGTGCCCAACTGGTAGACTTGATAAGAATAAGAATAGAGTTGTGGGCACGTGATGCATTGAACATATTGGAGTACAAGCCAAGTCTGAAGTTATTGACCATCAACAGGAGGACCGGCCGAAAATAATGCTTAGCTGGAAAGAAGTGCCAACTCGAAGGGACTCGAGTGTGGAGAGCTTCCGTGTGCTAGGAAATTGAAGTTGGCTGTCAGTATGCTGTCTGGAAGTGAAGATTAGTTAGTTTTACAGTAGGTTTATAGTTTCTATAAGCTGCGTAAACAACAGTGTGTAGGTTTTAGCTAGTTAGATGCACAAACAGCACCTTTTAATGTTACTACCTAAGGGCACATTTTGTGTATGCTTCATTCTCGTTCAAACATGGTCTAGGGGAAGCACCCAGACTTCCCCTTAAGGCATTCCACTTTTAACTCCGAACCCCCTTCAAAAAAATCCTGGCTACGCCCCTGGCATTCAGCCACCATTCCTGGATTTGCAGCCCTTAATATAAGGGAGAAGATGCAAGACTTGGTGGAGGCTGGTGGTGGTGACTTCAGCCTATATGTTAGTCTGGCGCCGCCCGCCCCTTCGCATAAAGTAAGGGTCTGGTGAAATACAGATACTAAATCATTTCTAGCGCCCAGATTCGGCGCTAGCCAATTAGTGCATGCCAATGACGTTCACACAGAAATCGCCTTGGCAACACAATGCTTTTGTTCGAATTGAAGTGTAATCATCTGACGTAACAAGCAATACGTACGCTGTCTAATTGAATTCCTTTTGAAATGATTAGGTATTTGTATTTCACCAGACCCTTACTTTTTTGCGAAGGGGCGGGCGGCGCCAGACTACCTATATGTGTCAGCCCCGAGGGGTCCTACACCACCCAAAAGTCACGTGTAAGATTCCAAATCTCACCATTTTTTTGCAAAGATTCTGGATTCCAAATTTGGAAATTTACGTAGCTAGCAACACAGATTAGGCCACTTCAACTTAATTTCATGTTTCTCGGGCCCGACCGACCCATTTAATTTCTTGGAACAATGTTTATGTTAACTTTTAAGATCACGTGAGTGGAAGGAAATGGCATCGATGGGAATTCCGTATCAGTAAAATGCGGAGTGAATTTGGTTATTGCAAGAAAAGACTTAGCTATTTTTACTTTTTGTTGTAAAATAACTTGGTGTATGAAGCTTACTTTTTGGGTGCTTATATAATACTGCTATAAAGTTCTTAGTTACCTGACTATTGACAATATACCATTGTCAGAGTCTACAGGAATTCTAACTGTCTACAGATCTAGAGTTCCTCTTTTGTCTTCAATTTACTCTCTGTACCAATATAATATAAACAAGTTTATTTGCATATAAACTTTTATTTCCATAAGTAGAAACTACGAGGACTTGTATGCCTCCGGTCTCCTGGATGAGTTCACCGATGTGATCACAAAGACACCATCTAAACTGAAATCTCGACAGTCATTCTCCAAGGATACTGAATATACCTTGGGTCCGTAACCATTTAATCAGGTAGAGTCGATGCCGCTGAACCATATTATTCAAATATTGCATGGTCATATATACTGTGAGTGGCATGTTTAGCTTTAGTCTAAGTTAAGAAAAAAATTATTTTTATTTTGCCTACCTACCGACCCTATGTTTGCCTATCTTTTGCCCGAGAAACATTAATTCAAGTTGATGTGGCCTTAACACATTTTATGCATTCAGCTGGCTTCCAGGCTAATTGGATCATTTGCGAGGCCTGTACAAATGTGACAAGATATGTGCACTATGCTCATGAGACTAAGCTGATTGCAACACAGCATATGAGATAATATACAGTATAATTTACTAGAAATATACGAAAATAATCGGACTTATAGAACATTTGTATTCTTGCCCAATTTACAGATTCCATTGTGGGATTCCAAGTGATTTGAGTCGGATTCCAGCTGGTGTCGGACCCCCCTGTCAGCCCCCTATGCTTCAGCATACAGATTATCTATGACTTCAGTAGCTGATTAAGTGCAGACACCTTTTAGCATACTGCTCTTTTACTTGGATTTGGCTATTCCTAGAAAGGTTAACCTTGATTGAATGACTACTGAAGTGTCATGGTGTAGCTACAGTCATGCTATATTAGCCAATCAATTGTCCAAGATGATTGGTTACAGGCCCTATTGGGTGACTATACTGAGTAATTCCTTAAATCTATTACTTCAGATTCTATATTATTATAGTTTATCATTTGAAACACCTAGCTCTTTCAAGGCAATAATCCTAAGCATCCAGTGTGGATCTAAAATTGGCACTATATTACAATTCTGCGAAAGCTTACCAGGTAAACTGAATAACCAGCCAGTTATTATTTTACATAACTGAATAGCTGATCTCGAAGATATTCACTCAATAATATATGGGTATATATACTTACAACATTGATATCACACTTTTAGTAGGATTCTGATATAGCACTTGCTGTCTATTACTTTGACCACTATAATGACAAACTGTACTACAAATTTTTATATAGGGTATTATATGTTACATGTTGAGTGCAGCATGAAAATTGCAGAAAATGTCATTCAATTCAGTTAACCAAATAACCAACAGGTATGATCTGCTCAGTAACCAGTTAGGATATTCTGTCCAGTTACACTATATGTATAGTTGTGAGAAGTTATGGTCTTATAAGTACCAATAAAGATTGGCATTTTCATGTACATAAATGGTATAAGTTTTAAAATATAACCCATAGAAGAGACTATATGGCTCAGCTTTTTTACTACTTACATTATAATTAAAGGTATAAAAAGATGGTAGAGGTGCTACACCCCACCCCCTAAATCTGCAGTGATAAAACTATGCCATTAGGAAGAGCAGTTGCTAACTTGGAGTGTGTTTTAACACAACTAATAAAATTTATATTATTATGAGGGTGCAACAAATGTTATACCCAGTCACTAGGCAACACAATAAATGCACCAAATCACTGAGAAACAGGATATAGGATGACTGCCCTATATGGACTTGAGGTTTGGTGGAATTTAAACCACTAGAATAATCATGTTTGTTTGAGTTGGGAACTCCTGTCATTACCATGTAAACACCAGTTAAACAACCATGGAAAACAGTAATATGATTAAAGTATGTCACTTTCTTCAATTATGTGTATGAATACAGTTATGTAGTTACTTATGGGACACACACGCACACAAATTTATCGTATTTACACAATATATTATTACAATATAATGCACATAGCTTGTGCAGGAAATAAATATCAACAACTTAATAATAAGTCTCAGTATTACTTGTCTCAGTTTTAGCAGCAGAGCTATCATTCATAGGAGTCATTTCTTCACCATGTTTTTCCTGCTCTTCTACTTTGTCATGGTTACAGAAAGTGACATCAAAAAATATCCAAGCACAAAACGCAAACATCAAGGACAAAGCTCTCACTCCAAAAGTCATACCAAACATTCGAAGACTCAAATTGTTATTGTCATACACCCAACAGTTTCCCCTGATACCACATTCTTCTTGCCAATACAAACACGATCCATCAAATAGTGCACCAACTATGATGGGACCAGGAATACTACCCAACATTCGTAAGAACACAGACTGTAGTCCTAATGCTAAAGTTCTTTGTTCATCTGCAATACATCTACGAGGATACATATACAATACATTATACTATGAAAAGTTCACATGACAATCAGGGTCATAGTTCTAACTGTAAACTGTAAAAACCTTCTTGAACATTGAATGTAGTACACGTTGGCGTACTTCTTCATTTTGTATTACCTAACCGTATAATTATCATCCTTTGTAAATACTAGAGATGGACCGATACCACTTTTTACTGATATTTCCGATACGAATATTTGTACTGAAATTATTTGCCGATACCGATACTATACATTGAAGCCTAGACAAGTTTATTATAGAAATTTCATTGTTGTGATACATAGCTAGCTATTAAAATATCACAGTAATTGATTGATCTCAGTTCAATCAAGTTTTAAAATATTCATTGTATAACAGCTAAACATGATAAACATCATGGTAGATTACTAATTTCTTGATTCGAGGTAGTTTTCTTGTAAGCTTATTGATAAGGCAATTAATTGCGTGGGCGGCCGATAATTGTACAATGTTTGTTACAGCTTATCAACCAAACCTTTTCATGAAAAAGCAAGCCAAGTAGTCATAAACTTATTTCTTGAGGAACAACTGCACTACCATTTAATTACAAAGGATTCACATGTTCTAATATATTAGAATACACACGGAGCAATTGCAGCAATACTTGGAAAAGAGTAACAAAGGCTTTGTTTCGCTACTTTGTTAGCTCAACTAAGTTACTGATTAGCTCAACTAAGTTATTAGCTACTGGAAACTTAGCTTAGAGATGGTTAAATAAAAATGGTGAGTGTCTACTGTGGTATCTGTACCTTGTATTACCGATACCGATCCGATACCACTGGTATCGGCATCGATACCGATACTGGTATCGGTATCGGTCCACCTTTAGTAAATACCCTGACTGCTAGAATAGGACTATTGTACTAATGTAAGAAACATCTGGTTCCAATGGCCCTGTTATATCACACAGCAAATACTATGGCATTGTACACACCTTAAAGTAACCACTACATTAGGAATCTGAGTAGACATGTTGGTAATGAGTGCCAGTGCAATTGCAATCAGGTAGGGTCCAAGCATCACACAGTTCTCATCACAATATCCTTCTTCTGCAGTATCAGCACCACCACATGTGCAATTCTCAAATCTTGGCTCCTATAATTGCATACAAGCTAATAAGTTTTCATTCTATAAATTGTGGCACACTGATTGATAGTCTATCATGCATATCATAACAATTCAATATATTTTAATGCCTTCAGCTATAGTATGAAAATGTACTGTTTGTTCAATTAGAATTTTTTTTAAAAACTGATTCTACAAAAGCCTATTAATTTTAGCAACTTTTCTATGCTCACCTGTATAGCGCGTATATCATATAGGGGGTGGGAGGGTGCGGAGGGGAGGGGTGGATGGGGCCGCCCACGCACAAGAAGTGGTTGACAGTGAAAAAACAGTCTATAAGTATCATGCAACTGTTTAAATATATACGTTCTTTGATATTGTATATGCATTAGTTTGCCAGTGATAGTTATAAATGGCAAACAGAATGTAATGAATTGCCCGCCCACACACAATTTGCGCCTTCGTTAAAATGACCTTGCTCAAAGACGATTAAATGTCTAGGACGTAGTTTTCTGTATAAATACTTTGGTTTGTTTATCATGCTATAATATTGTGCTGCTGTGTTATGCTATAATAATATTAAGCCTATATTATTATTTTAATGATGTTTCTATTACTTTAGTGCACGGTGGGAGGTGGAAGTGTCCATGATGACGATTGGGCACTGTGCAAATAAGGTGAGTGTATGTTTTGTACAAAGAAGCCCACGTAGCTATGCAGGGCTCATCTTCTGTACAGGCTCAGCTTCTGTATAGTATTTTTGTTTTTTGTTTTTTCGAAGGGTAGCCAACTCTCACGCAAAACACCGAAATGGTGTACCAGAGGGGTTGCCAACGCCCACGCAAAGCACCCAAATGGTGTGTACGAGAGTCCCAATCTTTAAAAGCATTTAGTGAGATTGCTAACTAGTAACTACTGGTACAGTTGTTGATCTAGCTATTTGTGATCGATCATTGTCTACTTTGTTGAACTCACTTTCTCCATTATTTTTACGTGATTTTGGATTTGGTTTCTAAAATAATTGTATATTTCTGATTGGATTTCTCACATAGTGTACAAGAGTCCCAAGGCATTGGCTACCCCTCGCTTTTTACCAAAAGTCAGTTCATCTCTAGTTGACAAAGGTAGTCTGACCATCAAATTATGATATTAGAATCTAAATTAAATTCTTGATCACAGATACACATTTTCCTTGTTGCTATATGTGGTGGACCACAAAATTAACTAATGTAAACAACCCTTACCATACCTTGTAGTGTTTTATTTTTATGTGAATATGTAGTGTAGTGTATGTGTGTGTGTGTGTGTGTGTGTGTGTGTGTGTGTGTGTGCGTGTGTCTGTGTGTCTGTGTAGTGTGTGCGTGATAAAGATTGTTTTAAATTCACCAATTAAAATGTGACCATTTTTTCCACAGGTTTACATGCTGGAGATCTGCAAACAGCTAACTTGAAAGTTTTATAATGACCATTTTTTTAAAAAATTAATATTTATTTGATTACATGTACAAAGTTGGATCATGTGATCAAAATAGTTTAACGTGTTATTAGCATGATGTACAAGGACTATTGACTATTGAAAAGTTGATGAATTAAACATTCATGAAAGGAATGCTTCTCCATTGCAACTCGCCCACGCAATATAGCGCACGCGTCACTAATAATCAGTGCTCGGCCGGGGTATGCGACTGAGATGGTGATTTTTATAAAATTATTTGTATCATGTAAACGTTCGTCACGAACGGTATAACTAGCTGAAGTATTCAAGCAAGGAGCGATCTAGCCTTGTATTACCGGGATTCGTTAAAAAGTCCGTGCCTGAATTGTTGGGGTGAGCCAATATTTTCATTGCCAATGGTTTTATGTGTAATGTTAAACCCCCTACTTTGTACCATGAAAAAGGCCGTATTAAGCTGTTACGTTTTACGTGAAAGTAGATGTCATGCTGGCCATTCCTGCTAGAACCGGGGAAAGGTTTAAAAGTTATCTGACGTTCCATGACAGAGCCTTGAAAACCTGCTTCCAGTGTAGACGCGTGTATCTTGTGAACAACAAAAAAAAAATTTTTAAGCCACTTAATTGTTTGATATGGTTTGCATAACTATAGTATGCAGAAATTGTGGCTTACGGGGGTGATGGGTAGGCAATAAACATACACTTTTCACAGGGCCCACAAAGGTGCATAAAAAATAGTGCTACACTTTTACAGAGAGTTTCATGCTTATTCATCTCGCAGGTTGTCATAGGCTTGTACAGGATGTAACTTGAGCACAAATTAGAGAAGTAGCTACAGTGGGACCTCGTTTATCCGAACCCACTAAGGCCAAGCCCTGTTCACAACTTTGGATAATCCGTAACTTTGAATCATCCATTAGTGCATGCGTAAATGCAGTCACTTATTCAGTATATACCTGTTAAATGATGGTACTCATACTACTAATGGTCAACACTGTAATAAGAGCACTTAGTACTTCAATACAAGTAGGTTACCCCACTGTCTGCTAGGGTTTGGTCTGTGGTCACCTCCAAACTATCAGCAAATTAACCAATGATTACCACCAAACCATCATCAATCCATCTAATTAAATGCCAATGTCTTTGAATGGCTGCCCTCCAGCTGGCAAGCCAATAACTGCCTTCAATTATTAGTCACGTGCAGTACTTCAGACCCATTCGGTTAACCGAGTGTCCGGATGTTTGGGGTCCGGATAAACGAGGTCCTACTGTAACATTTAGTATACTACATCCCAGTTTGGGTTTTGAGGTATGGTACCACTCAAATGTAACGTCTTGTGAGAGTGCGAGTGATTATAAAAATTGTTAATTAAAGGTCGTGGCACCTGTTTCACTCGTGAGTATTCATCCTGTTTTGTTTGGGATAAACACTTGTGAACAAAATGGGTGCCACGGCCTTTAATTAGTGAGTTTTTTAATCACTTGCACTCTCGCGAGACGGCATTACGTTTGAGCGGTACTGTACAAATGATAGTTTTCACATCAATTTTATCAAGGGTTCTACGTTAAAATGTAACAAGAAAGGTGGAAGTAAAAGTAATCACTGCAGAATAATGCTTAAGGGTTCCTGATTATGTTTTGGAAACTTCCATTCCAGTGGTATAGCTACCATTGAGGCAGCTGCCTCGGTAAAAGTTTGATAACTGCATTTGAATGAAGGAAATTTATTTGGTACTGCCAAAGATCGAGATACTCTAATAGACCAGTCACCTAACCATAACTCTAATAGAGCAGTCATGTGTGCCTCGTCTTCTGGTTACACCGTTGAATTTGTATACTGCAAGGTAGTGCTGCCATCACCTACATGCATGCAATTACATATGCTCTATGTGTGTGCATGTACATAATAGAATAGTTAGACTGGGTTCTACAAAATAATTATTATCCACACAAAAACAGCCAAGCTGTGAAAAAAGGTGCGGTCTTAAAAAGCTTGGGTGAAAAAAGTTGTGAAATCAAAGGTGGTGGCCAACAAATGGCTGTAATGATGTTGGTATTAATGAATTAACAATGCACAGCCATTATTAAATTTTAACATCATTGCAACCATTTGTTGGCCATCACCTTTGATTTCACAACTTTTTTCACCCAGGCTTTTTAAGGCTGCACCTTTTTTCACAGCTTGGCTGTTTTTGTGCGGATATCACTTCTTTTTGTAATTGCAAATTCCAAAGCCAGCCTATGGTTGACCTTGATAATTCCTTTTAACTTTTTTCCCTTTACTACAGGAATCATCAAAGACTCCGTGGCTATATGAAGAACTGAAATAAGATGAATTTTGAAGGTTCGTATACCCCAATGATAGCTGGGTTGATTTGACTCAAACTAGGAATGGGAGATGCCCTACCCTGAGGAAGCTTCCACTGTAGAAATAGTTAATTATACCATTCAAGCACTATGGAGCTACGGATACATGAAAACTTTTATATTTATATTTTTTATTATTATTCCCAGGGTTACCAGCACCCCTTGCCACCACCCTGACATCACAGAACTATATGACACTACTTCTGAAGAGAGACAAGGAGAGCAAGTCTTCTGTAAAATACAGCACTGAGCAGCATGACCCATGCATACTACCCCTTAACGTTGAAAATACAAGTGGGGTAAAAGAACCCATCTCAATTTCATTGTTCATACTTCCGTTGTTTCTCATGTTCAAAATGTCGATAAACCATGGTGAGTATACTTGGGTACCACGATATGAAGGTGCAATAGCCTTAACTTTGACATTACAAAAAACGCCTTCAGATGTTTGCTTACCTATCCAGAATCCTGAAGCATAAACGTCTACACGAGCTCCATCCTCATTATTAGCTGTTGCATATCGAAGGCCAGGTCTCACCTGTAAAGGATGCATGAAAACGGCATTTTCTGGTTCTATAAAACGAGTATGTCGCCCGCCCACACTGGCTGTACTTGGCTGCATGACACGGCTACTTTCATAATTTTTGTAGAACGTTCTAGAACAATCTAGATTTTCCATTGGTAGATCTATGAAATTATGAACTTGACTATTGAATAGATTTTAACTAGAATTTTCATTTATAAAGTAGAAATAAAGTGAGGTGATCAGCCATGATAGCAGCGGTTCAGTGGTTAAGGACTCGAGTGTTCAGTATGGAGGTCCCTGGTTCAAACGCTGGTCAGTAACTTTTTTTCGACATTTTTATGTACCTTTATTACCTCACTATGACTGTTCTATTAGAGTATTTTGACCCCGCGATTTACAGTTGTTTGGTTTTTGCCTTGTAACTCTGTAGCTGTTAATGCGATTTCTTTTAAACCACAAAAGGTTTGAGCTATGATGAAAGTTATTCCCATAAGTGGTTTACCCTGTAGGCGTGACAACAAGTTGGCCTTTTTTAATGCAAATAATCGTCCATAGCTCTATGAATATTAATCAGATTTGCACCAAACTTGGTACGTGATTGTGCCACAATACATTCTTAAAGTGTACCAAAGCTCAAGACAATTGAGCTACATATTTGCATTTTATAATGGTTTTTGTAAAGTGTGTGAAAAGAAGAATCTAAGCCCCCGAGCCCCCCAAGCAAAGAAAAAAAACAACAAAGAAATTAAGTCGAATTTTGAAGGCTTATATTTCACGATTGTGTTAAGCAATCTTGCTCAAATTTGATATGTGGGGTCCTGAAGGTGGAGGGTGTTTGCAGTATAAAAATGATTCCATTTCAAGAAGGGAGCACGGAGCTACGTACGCGTGAAAACAGCATTTTATTTCTTCCTGTAAATATACTCACGATGTGGCGTGCCGGCTTTCTTGGCCGCACGACACACTACCGTGTGTTTTGATTATTTAGTAATGTAGTTGTGGCACTGGAACGAGTGAAGCTGCTACTACAGGGCCTAAAAGACTTTAAGCGTTTTAAAACTAAACTTATTCAGACCGCAAATTGTTGTATTTTCACAGCCGATTGTGATATGGAAAAGTAACATTAGTTAGTAGACAAAAACAACCCCATTATATCTAGCACAACACAAAGACTATGCACTGGGTGTTATGCATGCACATGTGTGCATGGTGTGAATTTAATACAAGGTAGTTTCTAGTATTTGTGCATGCATACATGTAAGCGTGTGTCATTGTTTAAGTTTATATGCTCACTCACATTTCTATCACCATTCAAAAAGTACTCATCGCAGCCAGCTCGGCAGGGAGAGAAATAGGTGATCCCATCAGAACACACTGGTTCAAATATAGTTGATTTACAGTCACAATGACTGTTGCAAGTAGCATTAAGAGTCTGATCATCAAATAGTGTACTATATAGATCATAGAAAAACATCTACACATCATCACACATTACAGTCTACTACCTGTTGGGATAAGGGACTGTTACACCAGCTATGTCATGTGTTGAACATCTCAAGAAGAATGCAGCTAGGAAAAAGGCTGCTATCAAATTGAGCACCGCAAAATATAAAGTCAATGTTTTAGTCATCGGTTTTCTTAAGAACACCAGAAGAGCACCTAAAGTTGAATAGATAGTTAGTGTCAAATAACAAACAGCTTACCCAACATGATTCCTACTCCAGCAGATGGTATAGCTACTGCTCCACTTATTAAACTAGCAGCAGAAGCAGAGAGACTAAACTGTGTCTGAACATATTTGGGGGCAAATGCAACAAGTCCTGACACTACTAATGCTTGAAGAGCAAATGATATCGTAATGCACATAAAAGGCACATTCGCCAATAAATCAAACACCTGGCGTGGAAGTTCTTTAAGGTGAAATTTAATGTTCAGGTCTTCTTTGCTTATTTCTCTTTTATACTGAATCGACATTTGCTTAATTCGTTCTTCTTGTATAAAATCAGTGTCTGGATACTTCTCAGGAAACATAAAAAAAGGAATACTTATCAATAATGAGATTACTCCACAAATAACATAACCTATCCACCAAGCACCCACCCAACCTGGATCGGATTCTTCAAGGGTGGTCTCTCTCCAAGGGTCAACATAAACTATAAGAAAACCACCTCCAATTCCAAACCCCAGTGCTGGCCCTACCACTGCCCAAGTATAAAATATACCAAGCCAAATAGGAGCACGTTTAGGATGAACAATATCATCAATATAAGATGTTCCTATTGTGAAGAGTGGAGCAGCTCCAACAGCAATCACCATATTTGCAAAAATAAATAGAACATAGATATTGTCTGACTTCCTACACTCTGGGGAGAAGTCATTCTGATCTCTGCATTCCTCAAGTGTCAGATTGGCATCTTTCCCAACATCATAATCACCAGTAATAAACTGTGGAGATGCAAACAATAGTGCTCCAATTCCCTGTATGAATACACCAGCTCCCAACCACTTGGCCTTGTGGGTCCCACCAAAATAACTGATGAAGACTACAGTAACTAATACAGTAATGTCAAAAGCACTTGATAACATTCCAAGTTGGATACTGGAAAATTTGTATCTTGTCTCCAGTGTTGAAAGCACAACAGATGTCAATCCTGAAGGTAAAGAATACACTAATGTTTTATGTGTGCATCAGTGTTGAAACCGTGTTCACCCGGATGACTCACTGAACCAGATAACAATAAGGTCAGCCCCAGATGTGACTCAGATTAATTAAAACTGCAGCATGGACATTTAGGTGTTTCATTAGCAAGTTAAGTGATTGGGTGGCTATATGATAAGTAAGTTTTGTGACCAAGTCTGCAAAAACAGGGAATCTAACTGGCTATAACTGGCTAACATCTAACTGGCTATGTAAGTGGCTATATAATACAAGTTACAGAATGCAGCTGTGTGATGGGGTGTAGTTTGTTCCCACACACCCTATTTTCACAGTACCAGTCACAAAATTATTAATGATCAATCACTGGGCATGTTTCCGCATAAGCTTACAGACACCAAAATACTTTTCCTATATATGTGGATGTGGTTTTGTGCATACCTACACCTTACTGATAAATTACCGTGACTCCAAGCATTCCCAATACAATGGCGTGGCTCATGAAAGAAGCTGGCCTGCTGCAGGACTAGACTATGACTCATAATATAACAAATGATTAGTGGGTGTGGCTACATGTAAGCCTGCAGACAACAATGAACATGGATTTGTGCATACCTTATACTAACACATAATCACGATAAGTAGGCAAGGTTCACAAAGGAAGTAGCAGGACTAGACTATGACCCTCTAATAAACTTCAACATAATTACTCATTTTACATGTGAGTCAGACCCGGTATTCTATAAAACCAGACAAAATGTGACCCGGTTGACCCAACCATGCTTACACAATAAATTATTGTATTACATATAAAATCCTGAGTGCTAGGAATGTAAGTAACCACTTGCCCTTGTTTGAACCCATCAATTAATTATGAGAAAAAAATTGCAGTGGTTTCTAGTTGGTTGATACTCATTACTCAAACTCTCACATTATAAATCCAATCTCATACGTGAAATCACTGTTACCATTATACTTACCACATACCTGGGTCAGGTCATTTGGGTGGGCCTTATCCACATTATAGAATATCACAGATCAGATTACATGTAATGATCATTAACTGGGATTATACATACTATAGTATATACAAGTTGGGCTGGATCTTGAAAAACAGCTAAAAATTAAAAATGGAATTTTTCTCAACAGAGTTAAGATTTCAGTCAACCAGATGATTAGTGATGACAGCAAAAGTGTCAACAACAGACAAGCATGGATTGGCTCCATTACAAATTCGGGAAAAGGCTATAATGGACATTGCACTTTTATGACTTCCCATAGGAAATGTATGGTGAAAATTTTGATTGGATATGAATATTGTGTCAGACATTTGAATGAAAAGATTTTGAAATATTTTTAGCGGGTCAAGCAGTGCTACAAATGAGCCAAATTTCAAGACTGTGTAATTGCATCCGTGAGTTATTAAATGATTTTGAGGATCCAGCTCACATACTCAGGGTAGCTCACATACAGGGAATGTGTATTGTCTTTGGGCATCTATGGAGCCACACCCACTTATCAATTCTAGGGTATAGTTACATTTCACTCTTGCCAAAAATCCTTTCTATATATATAGTGCAGTTTCCTTTATAATCTACGCTATAAATTCAGGATTAACTGCCGTAACTCATAAGAACTGTGCATGGGAAGATATAACGGTACTGCTCAAATGCAATGCTGTCTTGCGAGAGTGTGAGTGATTAAAAAACTTACTAATTAGAGGGTGTGGCACCCATTTTGCTTGCGAGTATTCATTTGGGATGAATACTCATGAGCGAAACAGGTGCCACGCCAGAGTCATTTGGGGTGAATACTTGCGAGTGAAACGAGTGCCACGCCAGAGCAAATTTTTTAATTGCTCGCACTCTCACGAGACAATGTTGTGTTTGAGAGGTACCGTGGAATGAATGTGAACAGTTAGTATGTGACCGTTATAGAATGACATGTGACACAGCCTGGGCACAACAAGACACCAACGGGGTGTTCTTGAACAAGCATAATGTCCAACCCTGATGGATTTCATGAATTTTTTGCATTCAGGTTACAGATGGCCCTCTTTACCAGTTGAGCATTACCTTACTCATGCTATATGAAAAATATACATAATACTCGAAGAGCATTCATGAGACATGAAGTCAAGTGCTATATTTGTCTCCACCCACTCTTTTGCATGCTGTATTTTGTGTATAGTAGTTGCAGTGATGTTTGAACTTTTGCTTCATACAACATCGTGCCCATGCAAAACTGTACCACATATTATTATTTCGTTCTTGACACACTCCTAGTAGTATCTGGTTTCAACCTTACTACATATACACTAAAACTGTTTATTGGCCAATAATTGATGTTTTATACTACACACATACCATTCATGTTAGTATGTTTCTCAGAGGACTACAAAGCTAACTTTATAACCACAGATTATAGTAATTATTAACTACCTTTACTGTTCCTTCCATGTCTACATCACTTCAACAGGTAACTTAACAGAAAAAAACATGCATGTTCACATCCTTGCATGTAACTATGTTTGTGACAAAACAGCATATGGTACAAACATGCAGCAGAGAAACACACCCAACACAGCCTAATGCTAACTGGTAGAATTGTAGCTACAAAGGCAACAAAGTTATGGAATGGTCCACAAGAACCAATCATGATCCTTACTACAAAGGGATCAATCTATGCTGGAAATGATCGAAATATGAGGACTACCTCAGGGGACACATTTTTTATACGAACTCTTTAAAATTATTGTCATGTAGTTAGGCTTCTCATTTCATCTTACATACACAATAGTGGCTGCCATAGTATTGCCCTGCCTGTTCCTGTAACTCAACACTGCAAGTAGCTGGCTGAAACTAACAACCTACTGAGTTACATTTGGTGGCATGCGTAGAACAAAACCTTACAAAGCAGTTCACATTACAACACTTGATGCCTGCACACAATGAATACTCTTTTTGAGGTATACCTGTGTCACCCTTATAAGGTTTCCTCGTGCCAAACTTGGTGTAGAGGCTAACCAACTGTGTGAGCTGGCACGACTACAGCCTAGAATGTGGTGTGAAAATATCACAACTTGAAATCTCACATTCAGGCACTTTTGCTGCGGAGATTGTACAATAGATGCACGCTTTATACCCTCTATCTCTCGCTCAATTTATTAAGCTACTTTGAGAGCTACGTATAAACTATGTCATTTTATTAGGCGTTTATCTACAGAACAGTACAACGTTATTACCTTACCAGACACAATAGTTCCCTCCACTATGCAGTAGATATTCAGTAGGATCAAGAAGACGATTGGCTTCGCGAAGATCTGCAAACAACGAGGTCGCCAAGGACCGAATCCACAGCCAGGCGTAGACCGATCGAGATCACCATTACTTTGCGTTTTCATTAAATTCGCTGAACTATCCTTTTTGTCCTCCATGGCTGCCCAGAACTCAAGAAAGAGCCTGGTGCCGATGCTTGTATAAATAAAAAGCGACCCGCCCACCAAAGTATCCTGGTTCCGTGTATGAGGCTGTGATAGATTCTGCCACTGAGTCCGGATGGTAGCGTTATATGGAATGATTACGTCATAATGAACTTAGGGACTTTACTGCTGCTGCTCTGTCTGAAGTATTTCATAATGTGGCCATTGAACCAGTGCTGCAACCCCTGTCTGGTGAGTCCTTTCGCTATGCCACAGCTAATGTGGAGGATGAGGCACGTTTAGATGTAAGTGCACATGGTTTTTGGGGAAGTCGTCATCAGAAGGCTTTCTTTGATGACGACTTCCCCAAAAATTTTCAATCCAACTGCTCCCAGTTATCGAAACACAGCGGTTTCTTCCTTGTACAGAAGGTTTGAATCCAACTGCTCCCAGTTATCGAAACACAGCGGTTTCTTCCTTGTACAGAAGGTTTGAAAGAGATAAACAAAGGATGTATGAACAGAGAATAAGAGATGTTGAAATGGGCTCATTCACTCCATTGGTTTTCTCCACTTTTGGAGGGATGGGTAGTGCAGCTACAGTTGCTTATAAGCGTCTAGCCATGCTATCTACTCAACGGGGCCAATCTTACAGCAGTGTTGTATCATGGATTAGATGTTCCACCAGCTTCTCTTTGCTCAGGTCAGCAGCGACCTGCTTGTGTGGAGCAAGGTCACACCGTGGCAGCCCTGTGACTTGACCTTGCTATTTCGGAAGGCCAAGTGTTGCCATCTCATTGATTTTTTGAATTTACAGTCTTTTTGTCCAGCACTTTTACCATCTGGTGCTGGGGGTGGTGGCAAGGGGTGCAGGCACCCCGGGAAAAAAAAATGTTATATGGAATGATTTTTGGAAGGACAGGTGAAGGAGGAGCCTCCCAACGATTTACCACGATTGTATGTCGGTGGATATATTAAAGAATGCCTCACTAACAGGTCCAAAGTCGGACGAGTCTTATGGAAGTGTGCACGTTGATTGATTTGATTTAGGCCAGGCAAACTTGATTGCCGCTGGTTTCTCATCCACAAAAATTCAGATTTCCATGCGTGTTAAAGAAAATACTCCAAATCAAGTGGTCTTTTACTATAAAGGTTAGCCCTAAACTCGGCTCTAAAGCCGTTTAAGAACTAGTACTTAGTCTACATTTTACCACCATTTCTGAGGTGCAAGTGACATTTGCTGTGCTGTAAAATAATCCACCTATTAATATTATGCCCCACCACCCCCCTCCCGGGCAAGGGTAGGGGAAAGGCAGGAATTTAACTTTTTTTCAAAAATCAAGTTTCCCATCGTGGGGCAAGGGGGGTGTCACGTAGGTACGCGCTGTAGGTAGATCTGCGACCACGGTAAAGGACTTGACCGGCCCAAATTTTGCTTTGACCCGTGACTAAGAGCTTTTTCGACCTTTGACCAGTAACTTAGCGACGATATTTCAGCACTTTTCGATTTTGGGTTGGAAGCTTTTTACCATTGACCATTGAATTGGCACGATTTTGGTGGCCTTTGACTTAGACTTTGACCACGGTCGCAGATCTACCTACAGTGAGTGCCTGTGTGTCACCCCCCCTTGTGGGGCATGACGAGTAGTCAAATCCACTTTGGGAAAGTAGGTTATTCTCGCAGGAAGTGCATAGCTTATAAAGTCAAGCAAGTGCTAAAATTTTTTAACAGTCAAATGCCCTACTAGTGGGGAGATTTTAAGGTCAAATTCCCCCCCACCCACCATTCCCTCGTGTACGCCCGGGAGGGGGGTAGTGGGGCTTAATATTGATAGGTGCACAATAGCCAGCCTTCTCAACATCAAAATACGTGTGCACATGATAACAGCAATAATGATGAAATTAGATGCGATGGAGTAAAATAGTATCGCGGGGGCCAGACTGCTTTTTTCTCTTTGTCATTGGGTAGGGAGAAAGTTTTCTTTCTTCCTATCCAATGACAAAGAAAAAAAAGCGGTCTGGCCATGCAAGACCAGGGATAAAAAGGGATGTAGGTGGGGATGAGAAACAATTAATCAACTGGTTTGCTTGACTTCATTGATTTAACCTTGGTTTTAACCTTGGTTTTAACTCTTCGCAATCAGCTAAGCCGTTCTTTCTTGCCAGGAGTGGTAGCACAAAATACAAAACAAGACATATAGGCACAATAAACAAACAAAAAAGCCCTCCTGGGTAATTGAATACAACAACAAATACTACTATTACAATCAATCATTGAATGGTAATCATGACGGAATTACTGGTAATGGAGGTCCTTGATAATCGAATGAAAAGTGGATGATATAGCATTCCACCAATGGGAGGCTCTAGCACAGAAGTATTTTTGAGAGAAAGTGAGGTGAAAACTTTCGGGGTTATTAAAATAGTCTTTTACTCTGGTGTCATATTCAGAATGACAATGACCAAATTTAACTGGAGGTGACAGTGGAATGCATTTAGAATGGTGGTATTGACAATACATTAAACAAGTAGCCTGATATTGAATGAGCTTCCTAAATGGCAACCGATTGAGTTCGGTAAAACACTGTGACACATGATCAAACTCATAATTGTTTGCATATCTGTACAGCCCTGTTCTGCATACATTCCAGCTACCACTTGTATGGACATTTGTTATGTGCAGAACGGTGTTTATAAACCAAACTGTTAAGTGATAGCTTCAAATGTGCTCAATCTTTGGTTTGTAGGGCACGAAATAGCTAGTGGTTTACCCATGTAACCCACCATTTGGTGTTTTACTAGTAATTGGATCACACAGCAGTAGTGTTTTTGTGCTTGACATGTAATTTGTCTCCATCCCAATAAGCCTTCCTCCCTTCCAGGAGCTATATATAGGCATTTTACTTGTTTCAGGACTAAAAGTTTATGCACAAATATCTAAATCATACTTTCTAAGTGATCTATACATGTAGATATCAGTGACAGTCATAAGTTCCATGAGCCAAAAGTAAATCATCATAGAGAATGATATACAAAGTGAATTTAATTTGCAAAGAATTCCTAGCAGGCCACTAAGTGTGCCAATGGGTTGATGCTGCAGATGCAAGTTTTCATACTCAGTGAAGGATTCTGAAGTGTTACATACAGTGACTGTTCTATTAGAGTATTTGTCCGACTGCTCTATTAGAGTATCTTGTGCATAGAAATTCCTTTGTGTGAGTGCATGGGGGAGGGGGTCCTCCACTGGGCTTCCTATTGTATCACAAACTATTGTAGCAGTTGAGAATAGGTACACTGTAGAATGTTTGTAAACTATAAATCATCACTATCCTTGCAAGCAAACACACAAAAAGACTAAAGTAGGCTTACCCCTTTAATACTATGCATTCACCTAGTTATTACAAAAATATGTCACTATTCAATTATAAATGCATTATTGTGCAATGTAGTTACAGAACACACATACAGAAATTATAATACAAGGCACATAGATTGTGCAGGAAATAAATAGCAGCAACTTAATAAGTAGTTGCTATTATCAATAGTTCATGAATTCTTGTATTAGTTGAGGGTTCTCATTTATATAGTTGTCATTTCTTCACCATCATTTTCCTGTTCTTTCACTTTGTTATGGTTACAGAATGTAACGTCAAAAAATATCCAAGCACAAAATGCAAACATCAAAGACATGATTCTCACTCCAAGAGACACACCAAACGTTCGAAGACTTAAATTATTATTGTCATACACCCAACAGTTTCCCCTGTCTCCACATTCTTCTTGCCAGTACAAACATGATGCATCAAATAGTGCACCAACTATGATGGGACCAGGAATACCACCCAACACACGAAATAACACAGACTATACTCCCAAGGCTAGAGTTCTTTGCTCATCTGACGTACATCTACAGAGATATAATCTACACCACATTACACCATGAAGAACGACAACTACTAGTTGTGATCATTTTGTATGATGACTGTACTTCACTAGAAATTGTCAAAGAAACACAAACTGTAAAAACAGAATGCAGAAATATAATTATTTGATACAGTCCAAAGTAACCACCTTTTATATGAGACCACTTTTCTCTAGTGATAAGCAATATGTGACCTGCTGAGTAAAAACCTGACTTGTTTGCATTTCTTCTAACTTCATTTTATGACTTGTTTGTTGTCTAGAGGGAAAAGCCAATGGGCTGGGATGAGCTAAACAAACGATCTGTACAGTGTACTTGTTTGATCAATCATAAATTTCAAGCGCAGGGCTAGGACTTTTGTCATTCTATTTGCCATTAACTGGGGCATTCATCATCAAAGTATAGTTTTGGCCTAAATACACCCATGCTATTAAACAAGGAGGTCTAGAAACAGCAACGATAAGGTTACGTTTTATCATAACATAACTAAATACACATAACTCACGCTTGCTTCATTGCACAGAAACAAAACAAAGATATTCTTACCCATTGGTATAATAGATATTTCAATTTGAGTCTTCCTTCATTGTTCATTAAAGTGATTAAAACATGCGTAAAATTATCTATGTAGCATGCATTTTTGCATTTCAATGGCATTTATCTCAACAACAGAATTATGCAAACAAGTCAGGGTCTTCACTCAGCGGGTCACATATATCGATAATTCTGTGTATAGTGATAAATTTATATTATCCTAGTGTGTGGGAGTCTCAAAGTGCTGTGACAGGTGATAACTACCATACAGTGATGCATAATGGTGTTGCACTTTTATACAGTGTTTACTGAAATGTGACCTGGTCTGACAAAATTAGTCTTATATTTCAAAGATTGAAATTCAATAACTTTTCCTGTGGACATAACTATTTAAATATTTCACCACCTATGTAGATATTTATGGAGTTGTTCCCGAAACTTACAGAATTGTTATATAGTGCACAGAAATGGAGATACATAATATTAAGTGAACACATGTATTTTCCGGCTATATTTTGTCAGACTCGGTCACAAATGTTTAAGGCAGTACAGCATAACTTATTTTCTGCAATAGCAACTTCTTAATTTACATTGTGTTGTATTGCTAATTTTCATGTACAAGTGCTACATTTGTCAGTAATTTGTTACCATGGTTTCATGCTGATTTATATTATCATGATAATTTATTGCATCATGATTAAAAGGTGTACAATAATCATCAAAGTATTCTATATCACACAACACATTACTTCAACATGTACTTCATGACCTCACTAATAAGGCCAGGCAGCCTATTACTTAGATATATCCCAGACAGACATTAACAGCATCATGGGGTGAGCCTAAGTGTGTAGACAACTATCATGTGAGTATAGCAGCTGCTAAGCTATATATACATAAATGTTATACAGTAAAACCTCGATTATCTGAACTAATTGGGGGGAAAAGGGTGTTCATATAATCGAATAGTATGTAAAATCAAACTTCCATACATTTACATACAGAGCTTTGCTCAACTACTCTAGTAAAGCATACACTTTTTGACAAAATACCCTAATTGAGCAGTTGATTTGGTGTTTGGATAATTGAGAGTTTGGTTAATCGGTGTTCGGATAATCTAGGTTCCACTGTATAGGAATACACATAAAAAAGGAGTTTATTGATTGCTGAAATTGAAATCGTCAAAGAAAGACATAATATGTCTACTTCTTGTAGTATTAAAACTTAAATGACTACTGTAATTGCCTTACTTTTGTAGACAAAAATTTGACTCCTTTACCTAAAGAAATTTTATGCTAGTCTAACTAGCTTAATATGATCATGCTAAGAATAATAATTTATGCTTAGTATTGATGTGCTTGTGCCAACAGGTGGTAACAGGATAACAGTGTGTGTCTACAAGTGGAAAAGTTACAATATCTGTCTCATTATCTAGGCATAGCCAGATAAATCACAAATGACTGCTCTGTTAGAGTATTTCAGCCTCCACAACCTTATTAGTGCAGTGGTAGAAATCTGCACAAACAGCCAAGCTGTGAAAAAAGGTGTGGCCTTAAAAAACCTGGGTAAAAAAAGTTGTGAAATCAAAAGTGGCGGCCAAGAAATGGCTGCAATGATGTTAATGTTAGAACTTTTTTTACCCAGACTTTTTAAGGCTGCACCTTTTTCACAGCTTGGCTGTTTTCGTGCGGATATTACTTCTTTATGTAATTGCAAGTTCCAAAGCCAGCCTTTATGATTGGCCTTGACACTTCCTTTTAACTCACCTTTGAACTTTTCCCCCCTTTACTACAGGAACTGATTGTTGAAGACTGCATGGCTAGCCTATATGTATTTACGAAGGCACGGAAGATAGCTGGGCAGATTCGACTCATGGAAGATTCCCTACCCTGAGGAAGTTTCCACAGCAGAAATGATTAATTCCTTCAAGCACTATCGATATATGGCCGGATACATGAAAACGGCATTTTCTTGGTTCCAAAAAACCAGTATATGTTGCCCCGCCCGCACTGGCTGTACTTGGCCACACAACACACTTTTCACAATTTTTGTAGTACTCTAATAGAGCACACATTTTTTCTGAGCACTTCAATATAACACATACAAAATGTTTCAGAATTTCCACTGATAGAACGAGTTATCATTCTAGTGTACTAAACCAGAACTTTCATTTATATGGTAGAAATTAAATGAGGTGAGCAACTGACAGTAGTGGTAGCAGAATGGTAAGGGCTTGGGTATATAGGTGTGGAGGTTCCTGGTTCGAAACCTGGAGAATTTTTTTTCCAATGTTTTACATCTCAGGGACTGTTCTATTGGAGTATCTTGATCGCACTTTTTTTTTCAGCATGTTTGATTTTGCTTTATATCTCCTTAGCTAATACTCTCAGTACTTTCAAATCACAAAAGATTTGCACTATGATAGTAACTTCATGTACAGACCGATTTTCAAGTTATTCTATCAAGCGGATTACCCTGTAGGTGTGACAACAAATTGCTTTTGCAATTTTCAAAATTGCTCTTAATTCTGTTGTTCTTAGTTCGATCTCTCTCTATGAAAATTTGGCTGTAAATGTGCTGCATTATGTTCTTACTGCCATCCAAATTTGAAGTCAATCAACTAAAGCATGCGCAAGTTATACCAAGTGGAGCAAAAAGAAGAAAAAAAGCAGCAGAAGATGAAGAAAAATACTTTGAAGGCGCATATCTCAGTGATGACTGGGAAAATTTGGAATAGGAGGTGCCCTACCCTGAGGGAGTTTCCACAGCAAAACTGGTTAATTTCCATTCATGCACTATTGAGCTACGATTGTGTGAAAATAGCATTTTCTTGGTTCCTATAAAATACACACTTGTCTGTCACATGTCCACACTAGCTGTAATTAACCAAAAGACACACTATCATGTGTCCTGATAGTATTGTACATTTTTGATACTTCAGTTGAAAGTTAATATGTGGCAAGTTATGCATGACGTTCAGTGGTTAGCTACTGTATCTATGCTATCATGAATTTTTGCACAAAAATATAGTGAATTGTAATAAATGGGAAATTCTCACAAAAGTAAACATTCGTGAGTTGAGCATTCCTGTGGAAACAAGCTGAATAAAAGCTAACATTGCAACATGCTTATCATAACAATGATGACCGTAAAAGCCAATAAGGAAGTTTAGCAACATGATTACTGTAAACATTTAGTGATCATACAAGTAAATAAAAGGAAATCTTTGCAACATCGACCATACAAAGAAATACGGAATGTTTTCAAGACCCTCACTAGTGTGGCACTTGCCCTAATCATAGGCTGGTTATTCTACTAGATATACATCTAGTTTATAAAAATCCCCTGATTGTTGTACTAGAATTTAACTGTTGTTGTGTTAGAGTCTTTCAACTAAATGTGCATGGTTGGGAACTAATTTTGATCACACAAACTATGATATTTCACAAACCTTAAAGCAACCACTGTATTGGGAATTTGAGTTGACATGTTGGTAATGAGTGCCAGTGCGATTGCAATCAAAAACGGTCCAAGCATTACACAGTTCCCATCACAGTATCCTTCCTCTGCGGTATCAGTACCACCACATGTGCAATTCTCAAATCTTGGTTCCTATAATTACATTCAAACCAATAACTCCTAATTCTATTATTAATGAAAGAATCAATGATAGAAAAATACAACATCATATAGCTTGCTAGAGCTATACAGTTGGTTCCTTCAATTGGAAACTTTGTCATGTATATACATGCAAGGTTGTATAGTAACAGCTGTTGTCACCAGTATACATGCATGTGTATAATGCATACACAAGAGGTATCATAGTGCAGAGATCTGTGAGTGTCTCAGTCAATTTTAAAGCTTATCATTGTTCAACTATCCCTCTAGGGACCTGCGGTGAGGTAACAAGTTAACCTGTGGTACAGGGAGTCAGAAACATGAACCTGAAAACTATGCTGAATGCAGAAAAAATCCCAAACCAGGTGGAGACTTGATCTACAGACAGCTTGCAGTCTAGGCAAGTGCCTCAGGAGCCACACAGCCTGGGATCCAGGATTTCCTTTGCATTCAGCCAGTACTTAACAATCGTGACTTCTCGTTTTTTTTCATTAGGGTTTATCATTGTTCAATTATCACTCACATCTCTATCACCATTAAAATAGTACTTGTCACAACCAGCTCGACAGGGAGAGAAATAGGTGATCCCATCAGAACACACTGGTTCAAATATAGTTGATTTACAGTCACAATGACTGTTGCAAGTAGCATTAAGAGTCTGATCATCAAATAGTGTACTACATAGATCATAGAAAAACATGTACACATCATCACACATTACAGTCTACTACCTGTTGGGATAAGGGACTGTTACACCAGCTATGTCATGTGTTGAACACCTCAAGAAGAATGCAGCCATGAAAAAGGTTCCTATAAAACCCAACACTGCATAATATAGAGTCAGCATTTTAGTCTTTGGTTTTATGAAGAACACCAGAAGGGCACCTAGAGTTAAATAGATAGTTATAGTGTCAAATAACAAACAACTTACCCAACATGATTCCTACTCCAGCAGATGGTATACCAACTGCTCCACTTACTAAACTAGCAGCAGAAGCAGAGAGACCAAATTGTGTCTCAAGATATTTAGGTGCAAATGAAACTAGTCCAGCCACTACTAATGATTGAAGAGCAAATGATATTGACACACACATAAATGGCACATTAAACAGCAAACTAACCAACTGATGTGGAAGCTCTTTAAAGTGAAATTTAATGTTTAGGTCTTCTTTACTTATTTCTCTCTTATATTTAATAGACATTTGCTTAATTCATTCTTCTTGTATAAAATCAGTGTCTGGATACTTCTCAGGAAACATAAAGAAAGGAATACTTATCAATAACGAGATTATTCCACAAATAATATAACCTATCCACCAAGCGCCCACCCAACCTGGATCAGATTCTTCAAGGGTGGTCTCTCTCCAAGGGTCAACATAAACTGTAAGAAAACCACCTCCAATTCCAAATCCCAGTGTTGGCCCTACCACTGCACAAGTATAGAATATACCAAGCCAAATGGGAGCACGTTTAGGATGAACAATATCATCAATGTAAGAAACTCCTATTGTGAAGAGTGGAGCAGCTCCAAGAGCAATTGCAATGATTGAAAGAATAAATAAAAAGTAGATATTATCTGACTCCCCACACTCTGGGGAGAAGTCACTCTCATCCCTGCATTCCTCAAGTGTCAGATTGGCATCTTTCCCAACATTATAATCACCAGTAATAAACTGTGGAGATGCAAACAATAGTGCTCCAATTCCCTGTATGAATACACCAGCTCCCAACCACTTGGGCTTGTGGCTGTTCCCACCAAAGTAGCTGATAAAAATCACTGTCACTAATACAGTAATGTCAAAAGTACCTGATATCATTCCAAGCTGGACACCAGAAAATTTATATCTTGTCTCCAGTGATGAAAGGACAACAGAAGTCAATCCTACGGTAAATGATACCTCAATGTGTAATAATATGTACATACAAAATACAAACATACATACACACACATATATATATATATACATATGTATGTATGTACATAGATACATACATATATGCATACATACATACCTATGTACATACATACATTTACAGTGAAGCTTCCTAATGCCAAAGGTAAAGTTTAGGGTACACAAATGGTTTACCATATAATTATTGGGAATGATTTGTGGAAGAAAAAGCTTGTGAAATTTGCAAATTCATGAAGCATATTTTTCATTATTATAATTATGTCTATCGTAGAAAACTAACTTTTTGAAACTTCTCATTCCTTTAGCAGACATATAGCTGTAACTTTTAAAAAAGTAATTACTTGCACAGAACTCTTGTACAATTTGATACCTTAGTTCAGCCTTCATATGGCAAGTGGGAATAGTTATACTGAGGTTTGTAGTAGGGCTGAAACGGATAGTAGTTTTTACTATCCGGATATCCTGAACAAAATCTTTCCAGATATCCTACGGATAGTGACATCATCACTTGCTATAAAAGCATTGTATATTTTGTTGTGAACATGTTTGTTTTACTAGTACTTTAGAATAAAACATAATACTTAAATGAAGATTAAGTAAGTTTGTAATAATGTTTAACTGGATCAAGGAAACATTAACATAAAATTGCTTCAAATTATTAGAAATTATCCTGATGGAATCAAATCACTATCTGGATAGTAAACTATTATCCGGATATCCGGATAATACGGATATCTGTAGTTTGTACTTTGTAGTAGTGTTCAAATCGCACAACAATCATGTGGGGCGTAAGCATCATCGTAGCGAGGTTGAGTTTTGCATCATGCTAACTGCTACACGGCTAGCCTCAATCATGCACAACGCCATGCAATTCAAACAGAGATGCAAACGTCATTAAGTGACAGTGGAAGAAAGCCAGTGTTACTCAAGAGAAATGGGGCAAATACTTAAGTTGATTCACTATGGCATGCCTATTATCTGCTCAGTATTATGAATGTCACTCGCTTCTTTGCTGAAAATCAGTCATCCACACCCTTGTCACAGTCAACATGTTACAGTAACAATTTAACAGTCAAGTATGTGCCCATCAACTGACTAGTTGTAGGCGTGTGCCCACAATAAATTGTGAATGTTCTCTCGTGAATGAGGAAAGGATAGACTATTCACGAATATTTTCTTCCATGAATCATTCCCAATATACAATATCTGTAAAATCATTTATCTTGTTTCACTGGAGTGCATAAAAGACACAATTACCAGAAGGTTTCTTTTGGAGCAGTTAGCCAGACTGATTAAATCTGAGTTGAAAGCCTTATGTTCTACTAAAGAAAGTAATATGCTGTACCAGAAAACCAATGAGGCTCTGAACCAGTTTTCCTGATGTCAGAATTGGAATCGAAAGCCCCAGTTTTATTGTACATTTTGAAAGTTTGTACAAGCACCAAGGGCCAGAGGATCAATACCAATGCAGTGATTGGTATGTGTATAGCTATCATCACTAAACACAGATACTTCAAAATGAGTTTGGTGCAAAGAATCATCTCCCTAATTCTTTACAGTGGTCATGCTAGCAAACAGGTATTCTGGTGGCTTGTTTGCTTTAGCTAGTCCGCTATAATTCAACAGGTATTTCAACGTCTGCAAAGGCTCAATCTTTGTTTGTCTCACCAAGTGACAGTAACACTGGTCAAATCATTAGGAGAGGATTTTGATAATCAAGTACTGAAGTGGAGAAAAGCTTTGGCTACCACATTAGAAGACCAACAAGAAGTATGTATGGTAGTTTGCATAAGCCTCAACAATTATATTGTTACGTGACCCAAGTATTTCTGTATGCCTTAGTAGGGCAAATTCAATTGGAATAGCCACAATATCATAAACTGTTTAACAATTGGCTAAATCTTAACTTTTATATAATTATGGTGTCATTCATATCATTGTTTCTTTAGGTGGATGCCATTGCAGAAATGTGTGATATGCCTGGAACATGTGTGTTCTCCAGTAGTTCTGATGAATCAGACTGTGATTCAGACCAATCAGAAGGACCAACATATTCTATTTTAACTGATAACGAAGTGTGTGACTTTGATGATATTTCAGTTGGTTCACAAGATGACGCACCAGAATTGGCAATTGATGAATCTTTATGTTCTCCATTTACTAATGAAGAGTTCGAAACAGTTCTGATTTCTACGGATCCCATTTGCAGTAGCACTAGTACTACCAGGGGTAATGAAACAGTTCTGATTTCTGTGGATCTCATTTTCAGTAGCACTGCTACTACCAGGGGTGATGAAACAGTTCTGATTTCTACGGATCCCATTTGCAGTAGCACTACTACCAGGGGTGATGAAACAGTTCTGATTTCTACGGATCTCGTTTTCAGTAGCACTACTACTACCAGGGGTGATGAAACAGTTCTGATTTCTACGGATCACATTTGCAGTAGCGCTACAACCAGGGATGATGAAACAGCTCTGATTTCTACGGATCCCATTTGCACTGCTACCAGAAATGAAGAAACAAATTCTAGGGATCCCACCAATGATGATACAGTTCTGATTTTTGGGGTTCCTGATGCTGCCACCGTTGATGAAAGAACTGTCAATCCCATCAACAATTACAAACTTATGGGGGACAACATAGACATTTCTATTAAGAGTAGGTATATGCGTGCTGGTGCACATCTTCACAATCAGTCGCTCCACTATTTCCAGTTTTTAGCAGTCCGTGACAGGATCGATTTTAGTGAGTTGGAGACAGTCCCAAAACAATTGTGCCATAACAACTCATCAAAAATAGCTAAGGAGTTATTACCCAACACTAATACTGATCATACATTGCTCTCAGATTTTTCTGTGATTGTGTCACGCATTCTAGCAGCAAACATACCACTCTTTAAGTTTGCTGTAGCTGATGTTGCTACATGGCACAAGGACCACAAACATTATGAGGAGATGAGTTTGAAATCAGAAGTGGTAAGCAGTATAATAATTGTCTATAATTATGCTATAGTGTGTAAGTATGTACATGTTGAGCTGAGCCTTGAGAAAGCAGCTAAAAATGAAAAAAAATGGAATAGTGGTGACAATAATAGTGCCAAAAGCAGGCACGTACAGTTTAGTTCCGTCATAAGTTGAGGAAAGGGTCGTAACAGACTATGGACTTTACTGGCTTAAGAAATACATGGCTAAAATTTATTGTTCAGAAATAATGTTGTCTCGTTTTGGAGTGGAAAAATTGAAATAATTTTAGTGGGTCTATCAGTACTGCAATTGAAATAGTTTTGGTGGGTCTATCAGTACTGCAATTAAGCCAAATTTCAAGAACTTGTGTAAATCCATCAATGAGTTGTGTGTTTGGGAACTCAGCTCAACTTGGACATACAGTACTACAATACTATGTGTCTTGCAGGTGCCGTTGGGTGTTTTATTACTTAACGAAAACAAAGGCGATGAGATGATCAAAATTGTTAACCATATGCACCAGTATGTGCCAATTGTTGAGCACACAGCAGATGTGTTGGTGCCAAGCATCAGTGATGTAGTACAAGTTGTGAAAACTGAGTGCCACCCAATTCTCTTTGGTGGAGACCAATTGACTGTTGCTCGAGCACGTGGATCTCAAGTAGCAATGGCTGATGGTTGTTCAGTGTCCAAAAGAATGGAAGGTCTGATCCCTGTGGTCGAGGATTGGCATGCCAGAGTTGTGTTGGCTGAAGTAAGCTTGCTAACATGGATTATAATGCTATATGTTATGTAAATTTGCAGGTTATATGGAAGTATTTTTATAAAGAGCAGTCTGAAGGAGAACATGGTACCCTGTATCAGTTTAAAAATCTGATTAATTACAAAAATGTCCCGAAGAATCCAAAGTCCAATTTTAATGCAGTAGATGATTTTTTAGAAATTGTGATAACTGCTTACGTAATACAAGGAGCTCTGCATTTGTTGCACATGTCCAGTATTGATAGCGAACCAGATAGTGCCATAATTGCATCCCCTGAGTTGCTATGGACTAAAACTGATGAAGAAAGAAAGGAAGTTTTGATGGAAGTTAGCAAATTGTTTGTTGCTGAATATGTTGACTTTTCACTTAACCCACCAACACCAACCAATACTAGTGATTATGTGTATGATTACACCAGGCATTTTATGAGTATTGGATGTTTTTATTTGAATTTTAAAGATGCTATTAAAGAGGGGGATGGTGAGAGAGTTCTAGAATGCTGGTGTTACTTGCTCCGTGTTCAGAAACTCTGGAAGAAAAAACTATTGTTATGAAGCATTCAACATGTTATGTCAGTACTATTTTGATTTGCCTCCTCTCCAAGCTGAACAGCTATTGTGGTGTTGATTTGTCAACACCCACGGAATTAGGGGACAAAACATTCCTTTAGATTTGCACCAAGAACATCTTAACCGGCTTTTGAAGGACATAATCAAAGGTATTGGTGCAAATAAAACTGAAGAGGCGATAGTTAGATCTTCAAAAGCTCTGGGGACTCTGCATAATATGCTTTCCCAGTTTGATAAAGATAATCATTTGGATAATACTAGTGAAGTTCATCGTCCACCCTCTTGTAAAAGGGAATTGAACACTATAATAAAAGAACTGAAGACACATCAAGTTTTTGAATTTATTGATGGCAGAACATACAAAACCTTTCCTAAGCCAAGATGCATCCTACGCTTACAGCCTAGAAAAAAAGTCAAGAAGTGGTTGAAAGATCACATAAAGAAGCGGTATTTTAAGTGACACAGGTACATTTAGAGTGCATTAAACACAAAATAATTCATTGACAGTTTCACAATGTGTACAACGACAAGTTTTGACACATACATCACAGCATGTGCATGGAGTACTTGCATTGTAGCTATACCCTTCGTAGGCTTCAAAAAGAATTTGGCGTCAACACTGGTCAGTGTTAACCATATACTGCTTTATGCTTGTATCCATGTCGTGGATTGTCATTTCCTTGACTTGCATTAACAGTGCAAGTGACTTCTTCCTGAAAGTCCTGTTTCCTGTATGTAAGAGTCAGTGCTCTCTGGTGGTCCCAAGTGGATTACTTGTGTTACATCTTGACAATCCACACCCATTCCAAATGCCACAGTTGCTAAGACTACTCGGAGACATAATGGTGCACAAAACATCTTCAGTATGGTGTCTTTTATCCATGGATAAGTACAGCTGTGGAACATACCTACAAGTCTAAATTGTGGTAGATCAGGTGCATCCAAAGGTTCATTGAACTCATTACCCATCACCTTTTTAAAGTATTGATATAACTTGCCACAGTAACTATGTTTTTGGCAATAAATTATCGTTCTAGGGAACCTGTATCTCAACCTACGTAGTTTATCAGCCATTGTGAAAAATGCCTCTTCTATACTGTCACTTTTTCTAACATAATAAATCATATTAGGTTTGCAAGGTGACACAGCCACAATTAAAGGGTTCCTCATTCCCAAAATCTTGCTGACATCTTCCCGAACGGCTGTAGTAGCAGTGGCAGTCAGAGCTAGCATGCGTACTGATGCTGGCACCAAAGATCGTACTTCATGAATACGCAGCATTGTCTGACGAAAAGTTTCACCCCACTTTTTAACTGTGTGTGCCTCATCTATGACCAAGACACGCAAGTGCTCTGCATATACAGGAGATGATAATAGCCCTTGCCATCGTCTGGTTAACAGTAATATCTCAGGTGTAAAAAACACGATCCTATAGTGGCCATCAATCACTCCCTGAATAACATCCCCATCATCTTGGTCTCCTGATATGAAGGCTGCTGGAACTCCTTGTGAAGAGAAACGTGTAACCTGTATAACAAAGGAAAGACGATCATTTTATTGATGAAAATTGAGTGTTACAACAATAACATTTGTGTCATTACACATATATACAACATTTTTGTATACAGTACAGAACAAAGCACTTGCAGTACTAACTGTATGGGGGTATACGAAACTGGTATGCAAATCAACATAAAAAATGGCTGCGTGCCATGCCTGTTCTACCCATGCAGTGAGTTAAAACTTTTAGTCTAACCTGATCTTTCATGATGGCGATCAATGGACTCAGTACAACCACAATGGACATCGGTACTCCCATCAAATGGTTAAACACGCCGGGTAATAGAGCAAAACAAAGGCTTTTGCCATAACAGTTGGTAGCACTGCGAATACGTCTTTCCCGCTTACCACATTGGTAACCACTCGCAGCTGTTCATCCTTCACTCTACGATAACCTAACAAGCTCGCTTCAGATTCAATATCGTTAATAATACTCATGGTGACCGATCTTTTACGTCAACATTGAAAAATGCACTGATTATGTTTTCTACGATTTGATTGGTTGCACCAGTTTTTGGTAATCCGGTACAACTCGGTGATACTAAGCATACCAGACCCTTACTCCATGCGAAGGGGCGGGCACCGCCAGACTAAGCTACACAATGCTGTAGGCGTATGCAAGCCAGATGAACCAGATAAAGGAAGACAGCCAAGCCACTAGAGCCTAGTAGCTACGCCAGGTGAAGGCAAAAAAGATTAAGCACGTATTGAATTGCCTGACACCAACACAAAGAAAGTTCGCCATGCCAGCTGCACAAGACAAAATTGTTTACTTGTATTTTATATGTAACTGTAAGCTTATTGTAAAGAGCGTGGCATATGTCAGTTTAATGTTTTCTTGTATTGTTTATTTACGTGAATGAATCCACTGGCAGCTGGCATGGAGACTTGAGATGTTACAAACATAAAAACTTACTTGTAATCTTCTTGTTTACACAAGTGGCTTCTGGCTCTCCTGCACGGGCATCACTAATCTTCTTCGCGCAATATGTAAGTAATTAAGCAAGGGCGTGGTACTGGGCGTTATATAGAATTACACGTATGGTCAAGTCATCAGCACAAACAGGAGCGACGATTATACGTTTGTGCCTTCATTCACAGGCGAATCTATCCCCGGTTAGTTCATGTCTCTAGGCCTCGTAGTTTTCTCAAACATTAATTATTTATTTATGACGGAATTTTAACCGCGTTTCGTATTATTCTTAGTACTTGGTTGTATAACTAGGCCCAGGGCACATATAACCAAGTACAACTACCAACGGGGCAATCTATAAATGGAGCAATCTACAAATGGGGCATGTACAACAGTGCATGACCAGCACAGTGAATAGTGATAGTCACAGGTTTAACGATAAAATAACTATTTTGCAAAAAAAATAAATTCTTGCAGGCTACATAAGTACAAGTATAAGAAAAATTAGGACTACACTGTAGAGTAGGAACAATGTACATGTATATGTGTATATGCAAGTAGTCAGCAAATTTTTGCCGATTAGTTAAAAGTATAATGCACCACATATTGCTAAACTGCATGTACTCACTTAGAAGTTTATCAAGTTATCTAGCTTAACACAAGGTTCACTCACTAACTATATTTACATGGTATTACATGTATAGCTATATTATGTGGTTTGCTTGACATATCATGTGAAGAAACACAAAGAAAGTCACGAAGGAAAGAATGCTACCAGTCCGGATATGATGAAACAAACAAGAGAAGTGTGCTTGACTCTATCCAACCAATACTGTCATGTCATTATGAAGAAAAATCAAGGCAAGTTTTTGGGTGATGTTTTATCACCAGCCGCGCCCACCCTGTAATCATCTTTACTATGCAGTACTATTGTACTGTATGATAAATGTGCCCTTGGGATGGTGCTACTGATGTAAGTTTTCATACTCAATGGAGGATTTTAATAGTGTTGCATATGGTGACTGTTTTATTAGAGTATTTGACAAGACTACAAAATCTTGTGTACAGAATTAGTGTGTGTCTGTCGGTTGAGTGGTTTCCACAGCCTCAGCCTGTGCATGGAGCTAAGGTCCATTGGAGAGACAAGGCGAGGCAGGAGCCATAGGACCTGATTCAAGAGATTCAGTACTGCCTTGCCACTACAAGGACAAAGAATAACAACACAAAAGTACACTACAAAGAAAAGAAACAATAATTACAATAAGCAAAACACACAGAGACTTAAAAAGCTACGTACAAAAAGATGATAAATGGAGCGACGAAAATAATTTACAGATTTAATAGTGAGTGTATCAAATGATAAAGTATTCCACAAAAATACAGTATTCCCTAAAAAAAGAATAACGGTGACTGTTGATAGAAAATAGTAAAGGTACAATAGACAGTTCATGGACTCTGGTGCAGGAAGTATTACAGCGATAGTAATTATAAAAGTTAAGAGATGTTCTGTTGTTGAGGATATCATACAGTGTTGACACAGACAGATAGTTATGACGATCAGTGAGACTAGGCCAGCACAGTGAATTGAGACAATCAAGTCAAAGGAAGGCAATCAAGTCAAAGGAAGGCAATCAAGTCAAAGGAATAGTCAATTAATGTCATGCACTAGTAAATATGGAAAAAGGAATTTTAAGGTTGCTTTAATTAAACAATGGCACTCGAAGAATGTTTGATATTTGCAGGGTTCTTATTCTGGACACCTAGCAACAAACTTTGACAAACCAACTGCATATCATGTGATTCCTAACAAAATTCCAAAAATAAGGCATGTCAGTAGCATTACTAGAATTCTTCAGTGGAATAACACCTTTCAGAAATGATCACCTCATGTAATAATGATCACCTTAAGCTTGGTGACTAATTCACCATACCTTAACCACTGAAGAATCCTAGCACTCCATGTCTTACCTATACTAGTAGATCAGGGCCGGTGTAAGCACTACGGTCACTGCCGTAGCAGATTTTCACAGCCCAAGCCAGTCATGTGAGCGCATGCCTAGCTAAGCTAATATAGCTACACACTAATAAGGTAGCTCCGTATAGTAGTTACGTCGTCATGACATACACTAATTTATATGTTTCTAGACAGACACCAACCATTCTAACCTTTAATGCAGTAAAAGGATGTGCAACCGACTTCACGTTACCACTTGCTTATCCTCTATTATATTCGTGCGTCTAATGATCGAAGCACGTGATGACCAGTGAGGTGGACGTTCTTCCAGCTCTGCTGAAAGGTAGGTTATTATTATGGGGGTACAGGTAAGAAGGCAAAGCCTGTAAAAACTTGATCAATTCTATAAACGAAATTAGACTTTACAACATACAGAAAGGTAGTGTGACAGCTAGGGAAGTTACAAAAGTCAGTGTATGTATGAAGCAATATCTTAAAATCAACTCTTGTAAAGTGCTAAAATTGCTTCAGAATGTGGTTTACAAACACTAAAAATTCAAAATTTTCCTGGGGGGGCATGCCCCCAGACCCCCCTAGAGGGGCATGCTTCGCGGCACAGTCACTCGTTGTGCTTCGCACACTCATCACAATCCCTGAACCAAAACCTGGCTTGTTGCCTGACCAGCCACTAAGAGCTTCCACCGGCCCTGTAGATGACAGAGTTACACAAGTCATAATAGGCTCAGTGCTAGGATTCTTCTTGAATAAGCATTATCCTGAAGGTGATGTAATAATCACCAAGGCAGAGCCAAGGTGATCATTCCTGAAGGATGTTTATCCACTGAAGAATCCTAGCAATGTTCTTGCTTGTATGACTGGAATTTTGTTATGAATCCACAAAGTATGTGATTTGTGCCTCTATGTACAGGTCTCTTAGCTAACAGAATAAAAAATCCTGTAGCTGTACCTTGCAAATATCAAAGCATATTCTCCAAATGCTATTATTGTTAAGCAGCAGGACCTCATGATCAGGCGTGATGATGCTGAAACCATGTCCGGCGCATTTCCTTATACCACAATATACGATATTCTGTATCACCTTACCAGATACAATAGCTCCCTCCACTAAACAGTAGATATTCAGCACGATCAAGAAGACAATCGGCTTCGCAAAGATTTGCAAGTAACGAGGTCGCCAAGGACCCAATCCGCAGCCGGGAGTAGACTGACCGCCCGCATTACTATGCGCCACCATAGATACAGTATACCAACAGGGATTGGAAACGGAAGTAACTCACGTGATATCTCTGTACAAATTCCCAATATGACGTAACAGACGTGAAATACCATCCGTGTCTCGAGCGCGAGTGACCGTCACCATAGATACCAGTGCAGCGCGAATTCGTTAGAAGCCACTTTTGTGCACGTTGTAGAAGAATTACAGCCTAAGCGTTGCGACAATTGGGCTAATTGCTGTTCTATTCGAGGGCGAAATTACCTGTGCGTGTTCTAGTACACGAGTGATTTGAAACGACCATTGACGCTCACTTCTGTGGTAAGCTTAATGTAACCCAACAGCGCTTCTAGCAGTTGTGTTATTTTGCAAGCCTGCCAGTAAGAGCAGTTAGAAAAGTTTTATATTTTCTGGTGTTTACATTGTTAGTGCCGTGTAAATAGCTTATTGAAATTACTATTCGTGTTACCATACTGGACATTTTAATAATTTTACAGTTTACACTTGTGTTATTTTGGAGGACACATCAGTAACTTTGTGTACCAATATACCATGTCATCAGTTACTAGTACATTAGTAGAGTGTAACGTGAATATTAGATTGTTCTGAAACCAATCCTACAGGAAATGGGAGGTACAAAGATGGAATCCATACCTATACACAATATTGCTGAATAACCACCATTAGCACTGAAGAATCTGAGAGTTGTTTACCATAAGGACAAAAAAGAACAGTGCACTGATGTGAGAAGCACAGCTCAAGATTCACTACCAATATCTTCTGATAAATGATACTTCCGTGTTAATGTATTGACGACATGGCTTCAAGTTCACTATCTGAACACTTGGATTGTTCTGCACATACATATACTGGAATATATTTGAATGTGACTTGGTAACTGGTTATATTTGTTTGTTTGCTTTTCTTCCTTTACGTTTTGTTATCTTGTGTGGTGTTGCAAAATTAATGTTAGCTATTCAGTATTTGTTGTACTATTATAGCAATGAGCATGCACATTATCAGTTGGTCACTAATATACTGAGCTTTAAATTGTGTTATATAAAGATGGTGCCAGCTCTGTTGAATGTGTTGTGTAGACAAGTTGGCATGAAGGGTACATGTGGATTGTATGAGCTGGCTGCATGGGATGTCTAAACTCCTGCAAAAGCGCTTCCAAATATCATGCAACGTGTGGAGTCTTTTACGGTGGAATTCACACCAGAGTTTCTCTTTCTTTGTGGAGGTGGACTTGTACTCCCTCAAATTTTCGAATATTTCCTTAATTGACATCACTAGCTCTTCGCTGAATTCGTCAAAAGCGTCCATTGAAGCGTCTCCGTTCGTAATATGCCGTAGCGATTCCGGGAGAATTTCAAACTTTATGGAAATAGTTTTTATTTAGCATAGCCTTGTGCAGTACTCTCTGAGGATCTCATAAACACTTAGTTTTTAAAAATCTGTCATAGGATGGTGGAGTTATAAGCAATTTTGTCCTTGAAAATAAGTAAAATTTTCTCCATATCTTTCCATTGAAAATAGTCCCAAAAATGGCACAATTGAACAAATGTTTATAAGTGAGCTTTGCAATGACATTTTGATCTTCTGCTTTCTGTTGTAAATACCTTAATACATGGACCACAGTGTAACCTTACTTGTAAGACCCTCTGAATAAAGGTCACCCCCATAGAAAGCCACTAAATAGTTGCATGCATTTAGCATCTTGCAGATGGCAAAACAGTATACACATGGCGAAGTGCAACCACTCTATACCAGTCACCTCCACTCAAAAATACAATGTGCATGCAAAGCAAGGAGTTGTACTGTTGATTTATAGCTGCTTATATGATTATTTTTTCTCTTAATGTACAGCTCCTTGACAGCTACCAAAATGGTGCATCAAAGAGATGAGCTATTTGTGGTGCAAATTTGCTGACTTTTAGCATAGTTATATTGAAACCTACATGGACAAAAATGCTCACCTTGGTGTAACTAACATGTGATGGGTCGTTTCTTGCTAAGAGAACATAACATTGTGGTGGCTATATTGCAAAATAATCTTATAATTGGCATAAAACTCCACACAAACATATTTGTAGCAGAAAACTAACTGCACCATCGTATTTCTTGCCCCCAGAAACCCTAGAAACGATACAATTGTTTGATCAATCACTCGTACAGCAGCGAATCGATTGTGCCAACTCTCCAATGGAAGATTCACGGAGAAAAGTTTACGCAAAATTTACGGAATTCCGGAATCGCTAATTATTATATGGTACAAAAATGCTTCGAAAAACTTTCTACCACTCTCCATCCGGGAAATTCTTCCGCTTCGTCACAAAACTACTTATAAAACTACGGACAATTCCACTCGCCATTACTAGCTACGGATGAAAGCCCTAGTGACGGTGCGCTCTTTACGTCATGCAAGACACGGATATGTTTGTGCGCGAGTCTCCGTTTCCAATCCCTGTTGGTATACTGTATCTATGGCGCCACGGTGTTCACTAAATTCGCTGAGCTATCCTTTCTGTCCTCCAGGACCATGTCTGCCCAGGACTCAATAAAGAGACTGGTTATGATAGAAACAGGACCTACTCATAGAGAGTAGGGCTGTATATACTATCTATGACCTACTGCCACCATAAATTAAAATTCTATGGTATACGAGGGCCTCTTCTTCAATGGATCTCTTCCTGGCTAACCAAACGATATCAAAGGGTAATTGTTGATGGAGAATCATCTAGCACAACAAATGTTAAGTCTGGGGTACCACAGGGTACTGTACTAGGCCCCCTTATGTTTCTTGTATATATTAATGACATAAATGAAAACATTACATCTTCAGTTCGATTGTTTGCTGATGACTGTGTTATTTACAAGACTGTTACAACACCGCAAGATTCAAAACAGTTACAGGAAGACTTACATAAAATATGTGAATGGACTCACAAATGGCAAATGAAAATAAATGTTGAGAAATGTGCTGTGCTGAGGTGTACTCGTTCCCTGAACCCCATACAATATACGTATACCTTATCAGGTCATAATGTCGATATAAAGAAGTGCCATACATACTTAGGTGTAGCGATTGATAACACTATGTCATGGTCATCACATATACAAACAGTAAGTAACAGAGCAACCAAAGTGCTAAATTTTATTAAACGAAACCTAAACAACTGCCCATCTGATACTAAAAGAACAGCGTATTTAACATTGGTTCGACCAATTATGGAATATGCCGCCCCAGTTTGGGATCCGTATTATAACACTGACATTTATAAGTTAGAAAAGGTGCAAAGAAGAGCTGCTCGATGGATTTTATCAGATTACTCCAGAAATAGTGTTACGTCATTATTGTCCTCTCTTAGTATACCTACATTACAACAACGCCGTCAGTCATCAAGATTAACACTATTCTATAAAATAATTAATAATACACTACCGATCTCCATCCCCTCACATTATCAAAGAACTCAATTTTGTACCAGGCAACATCACCCCAATCATTTCATTCTGCCACAAGCAACCCTCAACACCTATAAATATAGTTATTATCCTAGAACTGTTAAAGACTGGAATGAGTTGCCAATTAATATAATAGGATCAAGAAATTTGGATGAATTTATTTACGTACTTAACCTTCACTACTGTAATTAATTATCAAATTGCATGTATGTATGTATGTATGTATTTGATTGTACCATTTGGGGTTTTCACCCCCTGGGCAAACCAGCTGAGCTGACTGCCCAGTACCTAATCTTAAATCTTAAATCTAGATACTAGACTTATAATAGGGATTGGCAACGCACTATAAAATTATTATTTTCGTAAATTAATGCGCGTTTCGCTGTTTCGCTGGTGAAGTAAAATATGGTGGAGCCTTTGAGTGACAGGCACTGGAGCAGGCGTGCAGTGCACGTATTCTTCTTGCGTTAAAGCTGAAGCTATGGCTATATGAAGTACATTGGATGGGTAAGTTTCTTATTTGTGTGTTTTAGCGCGCTGTCATTTTGTTGTCTTTACTGTGGAGTTCAACGCTATTTACCGTTGTGTAGTTTTCTTGAAGTGACACAACGTTCCTAAACGGTGTTAATGTTCTATACCATATGCGTATTTTGTACCATAGGCGTATGGTACATACCATATGCGTATACGCGTACGGTACAACCATACGTGTATGGTACAGCAATTCGTACCGTGGCCATATGAGTATAGCTAACCTGCATGGTAGCTATACGTATAATATCAAGCATGCAGAAGATTTTTGCACTGCCATACCTATTGACTATGCTGGCTGCTTTCATTTCCTTTCAGGGAGGGGGAAGGGGCTATAGTCTCCGAGACTCGCTTAGCGGTTTCTGTTCAGTGAAGATCGAGATACTCTAATAGAGCAGTCATATTTTGATCTGATTATTCTATTCTCTAGAGCTAAGATGTATTTTGCTTTACTGTGATTAAGATATAACTTACTTGATTTTCTTTACTGCATGATGCATACCTAGCTATATTATGCAATTTAAAATAAAAGAATATTGATGGCATGATATAAGTAATGAAACTGACATCTTATTTTGTTAGGACAATATATAGCTACAACATAACTGCAAGGGTCTAGACTCAAGGGTAGCATGCACTGATACCATGCACTTCTGCCAAATCATAGAATAACCACTGATAGCTACTGATGAATGAATGAATTGGACCAGACATTTGATTGAGACCATCTGTAGCATTCTACTACAGTCATCAAATGACTTGATCATGATGTATTTGTAAACATTATGCAAAGATAAATGGTACATAGCTATTTAAATTAATCCTTTACAGAATTGTGCACAAAGTTTAATTGCAATATATAGCTATTGAATAATACTTTCAGAACTGCGGGTCTACCGGTGTCACCAGTGTCTAGCACTGGTAGCTGGACCTCAAGCTGGACATATAAAATTACTAGTAGGTAAAATTTTAAGGGGTATATAGGAAGAATCCTATAGTTAAATAATGAAATAGTTCAGGAATCGTGGAGCGTTAATTTGCAGCAGGGACTACTAAGTACAAAATTTATTGCTGGCAAATTTATTAATGGAACATTCCAAATAATAATTTTTCAATATAAATTTATTTGATGGGATAGATCAATTATTGGTGTACTGTTCCACAGTCTCGGTAGCTATATGATAAAAACAGTAATTCTGGCAGATCCAGTCTTGAATTGTGTTAAGTCCTGCGGATCTAGTAGGATCTGATAAGAATTCTACATAGTGAAAATTGATAAAGGATAAAGGGAAATAATCAACTGGGTTGGAAACTTCACGAAAAAATGATATCACTTATGTACATGCAGTAAGTCATAAAAGTATAAATCAAAGGAAGGGGATTAAATATCATAAGTCTTGATTTCTAGTCATTGATGTAATCTATAACAAATGGATCTCATTGTCTGCTTAACAAATGTATTTCATTTCATCAAAGTATCTGGCAGTTTCAATACAATAGTGCCACCATGCACCCATGGATTCCCATCTTGCAATTTTATAATAAATGACTTCATTTCTCCACAGTGGAAAATGCTATTGCTTTTAAACTACACAAGCTGGTATAATGCATGCTCTTTAGAATAGTTGAGTTAAAATTATTTATTTATTTATTTATTAATGCTTTACAGCACAAGTGCTGAAGGTCTGTAGGACACCTGGTCCTACAGCCTGCTCAAAGACTTTAGCTACTTAGACTTTAACTACACTACTTAAGGTGTGTTTGTCTAGCTGTTGCATAGCAACCGCATACACTGAAAATGTATGGTAAATTTTAATTTTTGTTTCTTCTTCCACACAGTACATTGTGGCTGCAATTGCTACACATATATTGCTTCCTATTGGATTCATGACCCATTGTTTAATTGATACCTGAAGATAGTCAAAGATTAGTACAACAAAGCTATAGAGCGATATTACCCAAAAACTCTACTAGGGGCTTCTCTATACTTGTACGAACTTTGTAAAAATAATGTGCTTGTGTTTATGGTGCCCAATTATCCTTTCAACATAAAACCAGAACAGTATGCTCCTTGCCTTACTCAGAAATCTTGAAGTTTGATCTTCTAAAGCATTATTTGAGGACAAAAGACATTGATTTCTGTAAGGCTGTAGAACTGTTTCCAGCATACTGATATTCATGATTATTTTTTCAATGAATATCATTGAATGCATGGTTTTAAGTGATATAAACACTAAGCCAGTAGAGGTAGTGTTGTAGCTCAACATAAACATATTATAGATTTTGATTAGGCCTGTGCGATAATGAAAAAACCTATATCTCGATAAATTCCGATAATAAAAGCCTATTTATCTCGATAAACGATATTATCTTGATAATGATCATACAATATAACACTGAACACTAAAGAACTTTCAAGTAAGTGATGGTTGTTAAAACAAAAGATTTAATCTCACAATAAACAATATTGTTATACTGTTAGTCATACTGTTACTTTTAAATTTATCTTTTCTTCTGGTTAACTTCTAGGTTTGCACCAAGGAAGACCAACATGTTAACATTCTCCGGTAGTAGACAGGCTCTTTTTTCATTTACTACATGTCCAGCCACACTAAACGCACGCTCTGATGGTACTGAGGTTGCTGGAATACATAAAAATTTCCTGGCTAACTGTGCTAACCATGTGGATAGTGTTTCTGATTGTCTCTCCACCATACTAGAGGGTTACCCACTGTACTAGGATCAATTTCAATGGCAATGTAATTGCTCATTTCCCTTTCTACTTCAGCTTTGATTCTTTCACTGTCTGATAGTGGTGCACCTTCATCTTGAGATTTGGAATTAACAACATCATCCAACAAAGACATCAAGCCTTTCTTGGCCTTTTTAGATGGTGGAGGAGCATCATCATCATCAGTCAGATTAATAGTGCTTGTACTAGTATCAAGGCTGTTGCTATCATCATCATTCAACTCTTGTGCTTCTTCTTCCACAGAAGCAATTGTAAAGCTCTTGTCACTGTCAGTCATGAAAGCAAGGGCTTTAAATCTAGGGTCAAGGAAGCATGCCTTGTTAATCAAGCTCATGACATCATCGTAACGATCTTTGAGATCACCCATCACAATCTTTTTCATTGTTTTAGCCAGTGAGGAATCTGAAGAATTTTCAACCAAATGTATTGACAAAAGCTTGTATAATAGTGGTCTTACGGCTGAAATGGTCACTAATTTTTCACCACCCAGTGTCTCAGTGATCTCCACAATGGATTGTAAAACTTCCAAAAATGTTTCCATTATTCAAATCTCAGCATCACTAGGCATAAAATCTGTTGTTTTTTTTATTTCAATTAAGGTAGCACACAGTGGCTGACGCTGTGTGAAGCAAACGTTTCAGCATGTAATACGATGAGTTCCACCGTGTAGTGACATCTTGAACCAAACTTAGTTCCTCAACATGCAAGTCTGTTTGTTTCTGCTTTAATATATATGAAGACTTAGAAGAGTGATGAAAATGGGTCACTACATGGCGGGCACGAGCAAGAGCTCTTGATATTTGTGGAATTTCCATAGCTTTCTTAACTCCAATTTGAAGAGTGTGGGCTAGACAACCAAAGCGAGGCCATGGTAGTATTTCAGTTGCACAAACAATGTTTCGTGCATTATCAGTGGTTATAGACACAAGGTCATCATCTTTAAGATCCCACCTTGCAACACTATCCTTTAACTCATCAGCTAAATTGACACCTGTGTGTTCCAATGGCATTTCAGCAGTGTCCAAAAGGTGAGCTTGTAGATTCCATAATTCATCAATATAATGCACAGTATGCGTAATATAACTATGGTTAGCACGGGAGGTCCAACCATCGGTGGTAAGTGAAAAATTCTTTAGACCATGTGCCATAGCAGCAGCAATTCTTGCTTTCTCACTCTGATAAATTTCTGGAATGTAATTCTGTGAGAAGGTCTTCCTATCAGGAACCACGTATCTTGGCTCAAAAGTACGCTGTCACAGTGATATATGTTTCCCCGGGTAACGTGTTTCCCGCACACATATCCCTAGGGATCCGTGTTTCCCCGCACACATATCACTAACTCGCTAGCGACCTACAAGTCACAGTGATATGTGTTTCCCCGGGTAATATGTTTCCCCTTTATAAAGTCATGTGCGACGTACGTAGCTAGTGTTAGCATAGGCGCGCATGCACTTTTAATAATCATAACGCTCTGCTGATCTTCAACTACTATTAACCGTCCATGACTTAGCATCCAGTTTAAATGACAATGCACAAACTGATTGCATACTGCTGGATTTCAGCAAGGCTTTCGACAAAGTTTCCCATAAACTCTTACTGTTAAAGTTAAGGTACTACGGAATTACCGGAGAGACAATTAACTGGATTCAGTCTTTTTTAACCAACCGTAAACAGCAAGTTGTTTGTGATGGTTCTATTTCAGAAGTTGTCAATGTTACCAGTGGAGTACCTCAGGGCTCTGTATTGGGCCCCTTACTGTTCCTTGTTTTTATAAATGACTTACCCAGCTGTATCAAATCTACTTGTCGCCTATTTGCAGATGACTGTCTATTGTATCGCCAAATTCACTCTAAGCATGACTCCGATGTCCTACAGAATGATTTACATTGTCTGGAACATTGGGCAAACAAATGGTTTATGCAATTTAACCCAATTAAATGTGTTGTTTTAACAATTACTCACAAAGTGCATCCAACTGTCACACACTACACACTGTATAATCAAATGCTTGCCCATGTACAGGAAGCTAAATACTTAGGACTTACATTAGACAGTAAACTTACTTTCAACAAGCATATTGAGTGTATCTGTAAAAGAGCTAACTCTTCCCTAGCATTTATAAGAAGAAACACTCATTTCTGTCAGAGGAATATTAGAGTTGACGCTTATTGTACATATGTTAGACCAATTTTGGAGTACGCAGCTTTTGTTTGGTCCCCCTATACCAACATTAACATTAACAAATTAGAATCTGTTCAAAGGAGAGCTGCTAGATATGTGATGTCTGATTTTAACAGATACAGCAGTGTTAGTGAAATGTTATCAACTTTACAGTGGGACAGCTTGAAGAAAAGACGAGATATTCAGTCTCTATATGTCCTTTATAAAATCTTAAATGGTTTAATAGATGTTTCACTCCCAGAATGTATGATTAAAAACTCTCTTATCACTAGAGGTCACAACAAAAGATTTGTTACAATATCTTCAACAGTTAATAGCTATAAGTACAGTTTTTTTCCACGAGTAGTCCCTCAGTGGAATGCTTTACCAAGTGTCACTGTCAATGCACCAACTCTACAACAATTCTCTACACTTGTACACTAGTGATCTCTTCAATTACTTAATTACTTATCCTTAATTAATTTACTTACTTAATTACTTATACTTAATTAATTAATTTGCTTACTTATTTACTTACATTCTAATTTAATTTGTAACTAATCATTGTACTATGCTCATGCATATGAGTCTTACAATTATAAAATATAATAATATAATAGCCATACCTATCCCTATCATTGCAAGCATCAGTCCTCATTTTTTCCAGCAACAATTTCACTTTGGAATGATTTACCTAACCTATCTAAAGACTCTAATTCACTTGAAGTATTTAAATCTATAATTAAATTATAATTAACTTATTGTATTGAATCATTTTTTTGTGATTCGTCTACATTTTTCTTCATTTCTGAAGTTGTACAGAATAGGTAAATAAATAAATATACAACTAATACTATAATTATACATGTTGATGGAGGAAATCAAGCCATTCACTGGCATTCAACTATAACTGTTAAACTGTGCTGTGATTTGGCTATGTAGCTATATAGCATCAGTTTAATAAAATAGTAGCTACAAGTACACGTATACAATAAAATACTATCTCTAGCTATATAGAGTAAATCATGTGATTGCAGCTATGTATAACTAATCAATGTAGCTACAGCTTTGGCATGCAGTCAGTCATTATCTACCACCTTGCCGGTTCTATCTGGGGTTCCCCAAGGGAGTATTTTGGGACCCCTACTCTTCATTATTTACGTGAATAATTTACCATCTTGTGTTACCATCAGTAAAACTTTACTATTCATTGACGACACCAAGGTTTATTATAATACTGTTTGTAGTCCTGGAGATATTTCACTGTTTCAAAATGATTTAGACTCAGCAACTTTTTGGAGTACGAGATATAATATGTTCTTTAATCCTAAAAAAAGAGTGCATGCATGTCCACCTATATTAATGCAAAAGTCATCACTAATTACAAAATAGCTGACACATAGGTTTTAACAAATAGTTCACCTAAAAATCTTGGTATTCTTGGGGGTTTGGGGGCTGAAGGGTGTATCATGTACTTGGTTGACTGTGAGAGGGGTGCATCATGTACTTGGTTGTCTGTACCTACCCAAACTTTCCATTAGCAAAATGCTTCAGAGAGCCATACCTATACTCTAAAGGCAGTATATATAATCTACAGGCAGAAAATATTATGAATTTTATGTGGGAATGTCTCCAAATTGCAGTATTTTAGCATCTATTTTTCAAAATTTCCTGGGGGAGCATGCCCCCAGACCCTCCTAGTCCAGCATGCTTTGCACACCTCTACCCAAGAGACTAGTACCTTGAGTTAGCCCCCCCTTTTATAAATCCTAGATCCACCCCTGTCAAGGACATCACACTTATTGAGCAGCTCCAGAGAAGAGCAACAAAGTTTATTTTAAATGACTATAGTTCTGATTATTAGTATAGCTAGCTAGTATAGAGACGTGTGGGTAAAAAACAAAAATAATAGTTATTGCATTAGCTTATATAGTACGTAGCTATATAGCTAGTTAGCTAACTATAGCTATATGCATGCAATATGCATGGATGTCTATTGGCTAGATAGCAATATATCTACTGAATAGTTGGATCGCGTATTGTTTGCAACTAGCCAAATAGGACCTTGGAGTTACTGCACGATGGCTATATCTTAGTGGGAAACACGGATCCCTGGTGATATATGTGCGGGGAAACACGAATCCCTAGGGATATGTGTGTGCGGTGAAATATTTAAAAAATCGCTATGGGAAACACATATCACTGACAGCTTTTGGTGGGAAACACGGATCCCTAGTGATATGTGTGCGGGGAAACACGGATCCCTAGGGATATGTGTGCGGGAAACACGTTACCCGGGGAAACATATATCACTGTGACAACGCAACATAGCCCGAAATCCCACATTGTTGACTATGCTAATGGGCAACATATCCTTTGCTATACAATGGCTTACTGATTGGTTAAGAGTTTTCCACCTTTTCGAGTTTGTTGACAGTGACTCTAACTGACGGAAAGCTTCACTAATGGGTGGTTGGTTGGCAGACACGGCACTACACTTTTGACCAGTTGCCGTTTTGGCTTTTACTTTCAAATATTCCGAGCGGTGGTTGTATTCCAAATGAGAGATCATATTGGTAGTGTTACCAAGATAGTTCATCTTCTTTGGGCAGAGCGTACAGTAGACTTCAGTCCGCTTCTTTTTATCTTAACAGTTCACGAGACTATCGCGACACTCACTGCTTGAGTCACTGCTAGAATCACTACTCGCACCACTATAAGTGCTCATTTCACTAACGCAGATAAAACAAAACAACACGAGGTGAATCACGAGATACATGATTATGTAAGCAATTGCATCATAATTAATTATCGTATAATAATCGATTACAAGGAATATAATATCGATATCTCGATAACCCTTCATCCTATCGCGATAATCGTATTATCGCTATTATCGCACAGCCCTACTGTACAGGCTTCTAGCCTCAACCCAAATCACATCATAATCATAATCATGATCATAAATGATATTGCTCTCATAGAAATGGAACTGAGGGTGACTAGGTCATAGTATGTAAGATCAGAGGAGGTGATGGTGTGTTCTTATGTGATAGAGATGGTGTTGTATCGTGTGTTAATAAGGGTGGTGATGGTATTCGACTGTGTAACATTATAGGGGGAGATGGTGTGCTGCTACTTGATACTATAGATGGAGATGGTGTTATGCTATGTGACATTTTAAGAGATGATGTTGTATATGACATTATAGGGGAGATGGCATTGTATCGTGTAGCATTATACGTGTTGTACAGTATGATGTTGTAGGATGAGATGATATTGATGGTTGATTGTTAGTGGTAGGTGTTGACTGTAATGTAACGGTTCGTGATGTACATGAGCTTTCCTGCTGTAAAATGTGTAAACGTTGATCTTCAGAAAGTTGTTCTTGTAAAGATTTACTGGTAGAAATGTTGTGTAAACATAGATATCTGTCTGTACTTGCTTGAAGGATGGCATCTCTTTGTTTGACAGTGATTGCAGTCCATTTAGTTCTGTCCTTTTCTCTTCTCTTAGCTAATCTAGATTCTCTTTGCTGTGGTGATTCTCTTATTCTTCTATATCTGTCATGCTCATTTCTTCTTCTAAGCTGGTCTTCTCTGTTCATGATTACTCTCTGTTATGAAACGACACCGATCAATCATTGTGTTACCAACGACGTACGTACCTTATATGGATGATCAGTAACGACGTACATACCTTGTACAGACGATCAGTAAACGACACTGATAGTAATCAACGACGTACATACCTCATATGGATGTGTTATCAATGACATACGTACCTTATATGGATGATCAGTAAACAACACCGATTTTTATTTTGTGTTATCAACGACGTACGTAACTTATATGGATGATCAGTAAACGACACCGATTGTTATCAACGATGTACGTACCTTTTATGGATGATTAGTAAATGACACCGATTATTCTGTGTTATCAACGACGTACGTGTAAGTTTCTGATTTTTGTCGTAGTTTTTGTGCATGAACCATGCTACGAAAGTCCTGCTAGTGTGGGGCTCGCTCAGGCTCACCCCAATTATTTTCAATACTAATAATTTTTATACATGCACACAAAAACAAACAAACAAGTCAAACATCTTCCTCCACAGCTGGATGCATGAAACATTTCTTATAATTATTTCTTAAGTCTTCATTTTGTATGTAGTAAGACATGTGGATGGGAATATTAGTGATTCTAAGAACTTGCACTTGGAAGGGTTAAATATCATGTTAGCCCATTGTTCTTGGCTTGTAACTCACTGTTAAAAATCATCTGGTGTTGTGATTGTTGAGTTCATCAGTGTAAGAGTAATTGAGTTTCTCGGGATTGCCCATCATGTCTAAACCATGCATGTTGGTTAATTCAGTATCACATGGTATTTGATGTGTGTTAACGTGAGAAAAAGGTGTATCAATGATGTGTTTGAGGAGTGTGCAACAAACATTGCATGGTTAGTGATCAGTGTTGGGCAAGTTACTTTGTAAAAGTAACTAATTACATATTACTTGCAACTGAACTATTTAGTTACAGTTACATATTACCCATAAAATAAAGTAACTATAATAATATTACATATTATATTACTTTGTGTCCACAGCCTTAAGCTGTCACATGTGAAACTATCACCTTATCACATAACATGATTGCGTTGTTGAACAATGTGCAAATCTTGGTTATAAGTAAGAAGCTGATGAATAAGCTTCATTCAGCAGGCTTCGTTACTTCATTGTGGCTAGGCGTTACTCAGAGGATAACTAACGAGATTAGTAACTTCATTACTTGTAGTAATAATATTACGTAATATTAGACTCATTACAGTAACTATATTACTTAGGTAACGTGTTACATTTGTAAGTAAAATAACTCCAGTTATATTACCTGTTTTTATAGCGTATTTCGTTATATTACTTAGTTACCACAAAAGTAATAATATTACATAACGCGTTACTCCCAACACTGTTAGTGATATATAATGGTAATTACTATATGGGAGTGCTGTGGTGTGCCTTTTTATGAACAGGGACAATGTTTGCTGTTTTCCAATCTGCTGGTACATGCTCAAATTAAAAAACCTTGAAAAATCATATGCATTGGTGAGGACTGCAGGGGAAAACTCTTGGGTAAATTGTTTCAGCAAGCATGTAGGTACATTATCTGGGCCAGTGGCCTTGTAGCTAGGTTATCTAACAATAACTCTTCAAATGTTTTGCAAAACTTGACAAAGGTTTTCTGTGTACTCAGAGTTTGCAAACTATCAGTGATTGATTGTTCAGAATAAATCCACATGCTACTAGTAAGAGTCATAGTTCAGTTTGCAGCAAGCAAGAGTGATTTTGTAAACAACAAGTACTCCACTGTGTAACCATCTGTCCTGTCTATTCTTGTGATATTATAATGAAGAGGAAGGATCTCAGCAGAAAGAATGTTAAGCTACAGTGGAACCTTGATTATCCGAACACCGATTAACCAAACTCTCGATTATCCGAACAACAAATCGACTGCTCGATTAGGGTATTTTGTCAAAAAGTGTATGCTTTATTAGAGTAGTTGAGCAAAGCTCAGTATATAAATGTATGGATATTCGATCTTACGTACTTTCGATTATCCGAGCACCCTTCCCCCCCAATTAGTTCGGATAATCGAGGTTCCACTGTATATCTATAACATGCATGTATATAGATAGACCTTTGGGAGTCCAATTAGGAAGGAAAATTCTAGTAGAGTTTAAGATAATTATAACATAGCTATGCTATAACAAAAAGTCCACTGTAAAAAAGGGAATTTTCGTTTTAACGAAGAACTAGTTGTCATCCTTGCTGCAAAAACACAGCAAACACATTGTTTGTTAAAATAACAATGGGGAATTATTGTTGTTGTAACATCATTTTCTTGTTAAAATAAAAAATTGTTGTTACACTACCAGTCACTTTTCGTTAAAACATCTAGAATGTTAAAACAGCAATTAACAGTTCTGCTGAAACAATGTATGCTTTTTGTCATTTTTGGCATATTTTACAGTGTTAACAAACTAGCTAATACAATTAATTTTAAAGGTTCCAGCGATAAAAGTAGTGAAACATTAAGAGATTATGAATAATGATAGCTATTCAACATAGCTATGTGGCCTATGTTAGCAGTGAACAGATGGTGATAGCATGCCAATGTATAGAGGTTTTCCCACATAGCTATGTTATAGTAAACTATAGCATCATTCATATCTATAGTTTCACTATACTTTTTATTGCTGGAACCCTACTTCATTTTTAAAAACAATTTTATTAGTTTTAATAAGCTGGCATATTACTTAGTCATGGAGTCAGTAATATCTATGACATGATGTACCGTATGAGCAGAATTTTTGGCGTGGAATTAAAATTGGCGGACGCTCACAACATCGCCAAATTAAAATCTCGCCATTAGTATTCCTAAATTTTTAACCGATTTGAACAGGCGAAATATCAAGCAAGAAGCAAGGTGGTGTATGTACTACTGGAGGTCAGCCAGTGATTAATCAAACAATTATACGATTGTCTCCGACTCTGCATAAATACCACAGATTAAGAAGGTCCTACTGATACTATTTAGCCAAACAAATATACCGCTCGAGGAAGATACACCTTGAGAAACACGCAGCGGAGCCGGATTGTAACTACTGTTGATTTCATTTTCGTTTGAACATTCCGTCCACGCTGTGAATCATTCTGTGGCAGTTTTTTTAGCCACCAGCAGCTTACATATTGGTCACAACTACTCATAAGAAATCACTGTGACAATACAGTGGCAAAACTAACCTGAAGAAAGGTTTGAGCTTTATCTTATTGATAACACGGAACTTGTATTGCCAGACGGAACTGTTCAAACGAAAATGAAACCAACATGCAGTAGCTACTTGGCATGGAGAATGTTCCCAATCACTTTGTTTCCTTTTGCTACACTGCCATTGATTCTCTGTCTCACATAAAACTCTCTCCAGTATGCGGGCCAACGAAGTAAACGTACATACATCTTTGCAAATGAGAAGCCAGCTTTATAATTTGCTACCACGCGGGCTCGCACGCGAGACTCCACTTTGCATTTCGTCAAATTAAATTCTCACCAAATACAAATTATTAAGCAAATTCCAAAATATTCTGCTCATACAGTATTTACACACATGAAATACAACACGGTAAACTGTAGTAATAGATGGGTTGCCTATTCAGGGTGTGTCCCTTGTGCAACGCAAGCAAACGCGACTTTCCATTTTACGCATGCTTACAGTGTTGGTCAAGAAGTCAACAAAAAACCCATTTTTAAAAAATAGTTTGACAAACTTTTTTGTTTCTTCAAAGGAACAAGGTGAGTTAAAATCATCCAGTCTATCATTCTAAGTAGTAGCAAAGTCTTACAAAGAATGTTTTCAGCGAGTTTTATTGCTTTCCAAAAACCCGAGATTGAGAGGAAATCATCTTCTCATTCAAATTCAGCCTAAGTGTGTGGAAAATTTATGGTAAAACAACCACGCCTTAAAAAAGCAACCCGTCTATAGTATTAGCATGGTTCACATATTAAATATATAGCAATGACTGTTTGTAAAGTATGATGGATTCAATTGAGACACAGCATATATTACACTCAGATATCCATGTTGAGTTATGAAAATAGGTTGCAAACAATCAAAGGTGGCTGTCAAAATGACTGCAATGATGTTAATCCTATATATAGCAAAGATTTATAAAAAAATAGCCATTAATTTTCTTAGCTACCATGCACCTTTAATTGTAACTAGGCCTGTGAAACCACGAAGTACACTCCATCACATCACAGGTCATATCTCATCACTGCATTGAATAGATATTTGACTTAGTTACGTAAAAGGCTGAAGATATCTTGTCTATAGCATAATGTCCATGAATTATGAAAGTATGCAAAATTTATGTGCCCACATATGCTCTGTTTACACAGACTCAGTCACAATAATTGATTTCACCACTGATATGTTAACACCATCTCCCTTTTTCACAGCTTAATTGGCTCACATGACATGAATATGAATATACACATTAATCTTGTGTAATGCACTAGGAAAATAGCTTTAAAAATCTATACCTAACGCAAAAATATGAAACAAGCAAACACAATTGTTTGACAAATGCATGAATTTCATGATTCATTACATTCTTAACAATGATCCAGTTTGAGTAAGCCTTTATTAGTTTAATAATTCTGAAGTGAATACATTAGTGCAATGTCAGTTTATATCATATTGACTTGTAAATTATTGCACAACCACAAAATTTTAATATCGACTATATTAGATCAGGAATCGATGGGAGAAACCAAATGAAACTTGGTATATGATTGTCTCATGATAGACTGTCTCTGTGCCAAATTTGGAGAAAGTGTCAAACATTTTATGTGACATTGAATGACTGAATCAATATCCTAAATTACTCTATGCTGATGGAGGTCCAGCAGAAGCAGTCCATAGTATGGAGAAACATTTTATAAACTATACAGACAATACTGCAAGGTTCACCCAAAAATGCCCTTTCTTCTGCCGGACCAATCAGTTATCGGAATGTTAGTAAATTTCCATATTAGTGTACCTCTAGAGATTACAATACAACATGCATATATACAACGTGCATATATACTTTGTGCAGGAAATAAACTTAATAATAACTAGCAGTATTGTCTGTTTCATAATTAGCAGCATTCGTAGCAGTCATTTCTTCACCATCATTTTCCTGCTCATTTACTTTGTCACAGTTACAGAAGGTGACATCAAAAAATATCCAAGCACAAAATGCAAGTATCAAAGCCACAACTCTCACTCCAAGACACAGACCAAACAATCCAAGACTCAAATCATCATTGTCATACACCCAACAGTTTCCCCTGTCCCCACATTCTTCTTGCCAGTACAAACATGATCCATCAAATAGTGCACCAAATATGATCGGACCAGGAATACCACCCAACACACGGAAGAGCACAGACTGTATTCCCAAGCCTAGAGTTCTTTGCTCATCTGATGTACATCTACAGTGATATACACACAGTACATTACACCAAAAAGGCAAATCATTTTGTATGACAATTGTACTTACTAGACATTTTCTAAAAATATAATTTGATACAGTGAAACCTAGCTCACTTGTTCATGTTCACCTTAGCTCTATGTTTCTTGTTGTTACATGAGCCAGCTGCCCAAACATTTAGTAGTGTTTTAGTTATATTCCATTCATTCAGTATAGAGGATTCAGGCATGCAAACACAGAAAACATGCTTGTTTCAGTACAAAATCATTGGGAGTCAGAGGGTGAACACACATTCACCTCTTTGATATTAATGTTTTTGGTGGGGTCTCAGGTGAATGCATATAAATGAGACCACTTTGCTCCAGTGGCAACTTTCAGTAGGTCTCAAGCATAGCTATTATGTACTTCATTTATTAAGGTCATGTTTTTTGGTCCATAGGTGGTCTAGACATAGCTATGAAAATTTTGCTGCCAAAAATTTTTCACCGTTGACTGACTGCATCAATGAAAATTAAAACCGACAACTTTTTGCTACTACCACTACCGAGGGAATTCAGCTAGACTTGTATACCCCAATTGATCCAGCAGAGTCACTAGTGTCCTGAATTACAGGGTAGCTAAAGCAAGCGCAGGTGTAGTGGCTACAAGCAAGCGCAGGTGTAGTGGCTACAAGCAAGCGCAGGTGTAGTGGCTACAAGCAAGCGCAGGTGTAGTGGCTACAAGCAAGCGCAGGTGTAGTGGCTACAAGCAAGCGCAGGTGTAGTGGCTACAAGCAAGCGCAGGTGTAGTGGCTACAAGCAAGCGCAGGTGTAGTGGCTACAAGCAAGCGCAGGTGTAGTGGCTACAAGCAAGCGCAGGTGTAGTGGCTACAAGCAAGCGCAGGTGTAGTGGCTACAAGCAAGCGCAGGTGTAGTGGCTACAAGCAAGCGCAGCAGAAGGCTTCCCACGATCAACATTGTTCCAGTAGAGAGTTCCACCATGCAGTGATGGCTCAAATTTTTAGGCATAGACCTTTGTGGCTTCCTGAATTATTACTGAACGACAGGGACCACTGACATACCTAGTGGAGATGGACAAGGACTGGTCATGGAAGCATCATGTTGACCAACTCAGGCTCCATGGAGACTCACCTCTAGAGACTTTGACTCTTGCTGCCACTGCTGTGTCAAATGTCGAGGAGCCAGAATTTGAAGAGAATGAGGTCTTACCTGAACAGTTATCTCCTGATGATACCGTCACTGAAAGGTCACTAACAAAGACTGTGTTAATCGGTAATAGATATCCTCAGTGAGAGTGGAGACCTCCTGACCACTATAATCCTTAATCCTCCCAAGAACTGATTATGGACATCATTAGTTGTACCAAATGTATGATTGTAACTTGCTTCTCTTTAGGAAGGGAAAAGTGAAGTATAGTTATGCAATATACAGTTGTATCACGTGTACACATGAGCAGTGTGATATGCTGCTATGCCATGCAGCCCCATTGTATTAGTGACTAAAGCTTTGAAATCACACATTACAAGTTTTGAGATAAACACTGTTAAGAATTCAAGCCATTATAACTTGCAAAGAACAATGAGCACGCATATGAAATTTACACAAGATATGCATTAATTTGTTACCTTTCAGACCACCTCCAGTGCATGTAGCTGCTTGCAGAGTTTCCCACCAAATAAGACAGAAAATCTGAGCAGTTGGACAAGCAAAGTAGTATCACGAGCACTCACAAAGAGGCCAAGGGTGGCAGGGTGGGCAAGAAGTATGTTTCAAAATGGAGTAAGACTATGATTGGAGTCCAGACACAAGATTACAGGGCTGTGCTGGCTCTTTAGTGGCTGATATGTAGTAAAATCAACACTGAAAATGTTTGGCCAACTATATCAGGTCATCCACCTGTACACCACTGAAGCCGGGTCCTTCACAAGGCCAGAAATCGCCACCACACTGCCCAGAAAAGATATCTCTTAAACCAAGCAGTTTGAGTAATGCTGAGGTCAAAACCAACAGTATGGTAGTATAGCTATCCACAGGTGGTGTTAGTTTGTTTTTGCCTGATGTATGATTTGGATCAGTTTGTAAAATCTGGATTCTGATCATATTTGTTGATTGAGTAGCGATCCTAATTGTAATCTTATCCGCACAAAAACAGCCAAGCTGTGAAAAATGGTGCAGCCTTAAAAAAGTGTAGTGAAATCAAAGGTGACGGCCAAGAAATGGCTGCAATGATGTTAATGCTATAATAAGTTTTCATAACAGCTGTGTGCATTAGCATTAACATCATTGCAGCCATTTCTTGGCTGCCACCTTTTAGATTTCACAACTTTTTTCACCAAAGCTTTTAAGGCCGTGCCATTTTTTCACAGCTTGGCTGTTTTTGCACTTTTTTTGTACTTTATAAGGCCCCAAAATCAGCCCATGGCTGACTTTGGGGTTTGTTTTTACTCACATTTCTTCTTTTCTATACAGACACAATGATGATTATTGAAGACAGACTTATAAATGCATGTTTTAGTTCAATATTTGGTATAGTAATGTAATACTCTAATAGAGTGCACATTTTTGATGACTTTTAATGTTCTAGAACAATCTAGAACTTTCATTAGTAGATCATATTTGGTAATATTATTGTACTACTTTAATTTTTTTTGTGGATTTCTAATAGAACATACATAGAATGTTCTATATCAAAATTATTGCTTACTATAGTCTGTTTGCATTCACCTGAGCCCTTGTTTCTTGTCAATAATTCTTGTTACATGGGCCAGCTGCCCAAACATTCAGTAGCGCTGTGAAGCCAGAACTGTTAATTAAAAAAGTGCTTTGATACAGGCAAGAACAAGTGAGTTATAATGCTTTAAAAATATCCTATACATTTAGTATGGACAATTCAGGTGCGCAAACATGTCTACAGCATGAAAACGTGCTCATTCCAATACAAAACCATTGGGAGTGAACACATGTTCTCCTCTTTGATATCACTATATTTGGCGGGGGCTCAGGTGAACCCGTACCGACTATATATGCAGAACTTTCATTTATAAAGTAGAAATTAAGTAGTGATCAGCCAAGATAGCAGTGGTCCAATGGTTAAAGATGTGGGTGTTAGGTGTGGAAGTCCCTGGTTCAAAATTTTTTCCCCGATATTTCTGTGCATTCTTTACCTGTGGTGACTGCTTTATTAGAATATCTCAATCCCATGATTTTACAATTGTTTGGTTTTTGCTTTAAAACTTTTGCTGTACTTCTATTGCTATCAAAAGGCACTGCTACGATGATCAGCCTATGTACACACCAATTTTACTCAGTTTACCCTGTAGCCATGACAGAAGTTTGATGTGAATAAATGCTCAAAACTCCTTGGATATTCATCAGATTCACAGCAAACTTGGTACGTAAATCCACCGTTACACACTCTTCATTTGTGCCAAAGATCGAGGCAACCGAGCTACACTTTTGCATTTTATAGCAATTTTTGCAAAGTATGTGAAAATAAATTGAAGCCCCCATAGCCCCCTACAGCTTAAGAAAAAACAAAGAAATTAAAATGAAATTTTGAATGCCCACATCTTACAAATGGCTGGTGTGAATTTAATCAATTTTGCTGTGTGGCCTACCCTACCTATGGGATAGCTATAATGCAAAAATAGTGTGCTTTGAAGAAGGAGCCATGGAGCTATGCAGGTGTGAAAATGCTGTTTTATTTCTTCCTGTCAATATACTCACGGTGTGGCATGCCGGCTTTCTTGGCCGCATGACACACTACTGTGTGTTTTGAACAATCCAGCAAGTGCTACAATATTACACATGCATTCAATTGAAATGTGGTACTACTTTTCCAACAGTTCACAATGTGCTGTGAAGTAATACGAACTCAAGTATGCACCAAAGACAGATGAAACATTCTACTGCTTGGATTTGAACCTGCACCCTACACTAACCACAACAGCTCCAGGGAGGTGTTGTACCAGCTGAACAGTTTGTCCTGTGGTTTGAAATGGAATGCAGTGGTAATTTCTCTACATCATAGCCTCCATCACACTGTAGCTTATGAAGGAACCATGTAGAAGCTTGCAATAAACTTTGTGAGGTAGCCAGATGATGAGCATGTCATTTTGCTTGTGGATTGTGTCAATACATTCACAGATTGATGAGTAACAGCCTGTTTATACTACAAGATTGCTCAGGATGATTTCACTTCAGTGTGATCAAGATCAATTGTTGAGCAGCATTTATACTATGAAGGTTGGGCCCAATCCAATCAGCAAAAACTTTAACCCACAATCATAATTTTCATCAAAGTAGAGATTGTTGATGCAGTTAAAGGATTTCTGCTGTCTATTATCGTCAGATTAGTAGGCATGATAAAGTCTTAAGTGCTGACGACAACCTTCCAATTTTGGGGAGTTGATTGACTTATTCGCACGTGTACCTGTTCTTTCTTGAGCCCTTACATATGGTGTTCTTGAGGCCGTCCTTCCATATCGTCACCTAAATACTTTCTTGTTGCTTCATTTTATCATTACAGTTGCCATTATAAGCTGTAATTCTTTGTTTCTTTATTCTGTTTACTAAAGCCTAAACGAACTGCAGGGTCGCAACTGTTTATACTGGTAAGTGGAGAGAGCTACATCCAACCAGACCCACATCCCTAGCAGGTCCATTTCAGAGCAGTTCGACATGGTTCGATTTGATATGGTACGCACTTGCACTAACTTCAAAATCACTCCAAATCAAGATACTTTGAACTAGATGGCTAGTGTAAACAGGCTGTAAGTGTCATCAACATCTGACACATGAAAAGGGATGTCACAAAAGGTGGCACTGAGAAGAAAAAGTTGCCATGGGCAGGAATTGAACCCTGGACCTATGGATTAACAGTTCTACATGCTAACGCTAGGGCTGTTTGCATGTGGGTATAACGCCTTCAAGAGAATAAAGGACAAACTTGGGAACTGCCAAGTGTTAAATGCTTAAAGCCACCAAAGTATTGTGCCTCAGTTGCAGAGTTAATATCACAAAGAATGAAATGCAGATAAATGAACAGTTAGACAGACAGACAGCTTTAGATTTCAACTACATGTGGCTATGAAACAAGTTGATGCTGTAAAAATCAGGTGCTCATGCAGTCAATAAAAAAGATAAAAAACAGCGAAGCTATGAAGAAGGATGCAGCCTTCCAAAATAGGCTAATATACAAAAGATGTGATATCAAAATTAGCAGACAAGAAATGGCTGTAATGACTGTGTCAGTTTATAATATAGCACTGTCACTTAATTTGTAATATTATGGCTAAGCGGATTCAACTCAAATTTGAAACAGGAGGTGCCCTATCCCGAGGGAGATTCTACAGCAAAAATGGTTAATTTCCATTCCAGTATTAAGCAATGGAGGTGTTTTCCTGTAAAATATACACTTGCATGTCACATGCCAGCACTGGTTGTACTTGGCCGCACAACACACATGATAGTGTTTCCTAGCTAAATAGGTCCATATATATATATACTAGGGGGGCAAAAAAATTGTAAATTTAAACAAGTAGAATAGGGATCGAAGTTGTGATTCTGAAAAAAACTGCGTAAACAAGAAGTAATGGGGATGGTAATTCAATACAAGCCAAGCAGCTTGATTTGTGTACACTGAATTTAAGATTCCTATTTTGACTGTTCAAATAAAAAGCCGAAATAGGAATCTTAAATTCGATGTACACAAATCAAGCTGCTTGGCTTGTATTGATGTATTAAGCAGTATTGTGAATCACCATCCCTATTACTTCTTGTTTACACAGAATCACAACTTCGATCCCTATTCTACTTGTTTAAATTTACAATTTTTTGCCCCCCTAGTTTCTGAAAATTTTTCATGTCCATGCACATGGACAACACAATTTTATGGCTGGTGTGCACTGCATGTAGTAATATGTGACCAGATTTTACAAAACTGATCCAAATCACACATCAGGAAAATCAAACTAACACCTCCAGTGGATAACTACACCATTGTACTAGTAGTTTTGACACTCAAACTACTTGAGGCTGGTTTCAACAGACGTCTTTTCTGGGTGGTGTGTAGAACTCGAGTGGCTGTTTTAGGCCTTGTGAAGGACCTGGCTTGCCAAGAACCAGTGGTTTACTGGTGGACAGCCTGATAATGTTGGCCAAACGTTTTTCTGTGGATTTTGCTACATATCAGCAACTAAGAAGCCAGCACAACCCTGTAATCTCGTCTCTGGAGTCCAATCGTGGTCTGCCTCCATTTTGAAGTTTAACCCCACCACCCCCCACCCCTTTGTGAGCACTCGTGATACTACTTCACTCGTCCAACTGCTCAGATTTTCTATCTTATTTGGTGGGAAACTCTACAAGTGACCTGAAAGGTAATAGATTGATGCATCTTTTTTGTAAATTTCATACGCGTGCTTGCTATCCTTGGAGAGTTATGCTGGCTTAAAACCGTTTATCTCGAAACTTCTAATGTGCGATTTGGATCGTTTTTCCAAAATCCAGTCACATATAGTATTGAAGTAATATATAGTACTGCAGTACCTATTATTTAGTCTTCACTCGTGCAGATCCTTAAGGCAACTGCTCTCAATCTTTCGATCATGTACGAAGAAGACACACCCTCTTTTTAATTCTGTTTTTTATGATGGAAGATTTTTTTTGTTTAATATAAAAGATGATAATATAAATCAATAATAAAAGAAAAGGTCTTCACGCTCAAACAGTGGGCAGAGAGGCAAACTCAGCCCGTCCTGTGATGATGGAATTGTTGCCATTACAGAAGCAACATTGCCACATTGAACATCAATAGCAACCTTCTGAATTTGTACTTTTGCTTTTATGGTTTTGCGAGTGAATGGCGTCTCAAAGCCATGACTCTTGCTCTATATCTCACAATTGCCTTAGAAAGCAAAGATTTTAATACCACACAGACCTGGGTAGGAATGATTTTAAAATACACCATGCGTTTTTAGTGCTGATATCTACTTCCTGTGGGCTGTAGACCCGCAAAATAAGAAAGAATAAGAATAATAAGAAGATGGAGATTCGGGGCAATTTTGGAATTATTTAAAAACTCCCAAAACCACTTCTCTTGTGTTTTACACTTCCAGGTCAGTCTTTACAACACTAGAGGAAGGTCTGGAAGGTTTTTGAAACACATCCAAAGCCTGGAAGGCTGCTTTTGGCGTGCATTCTATTAGAGAGCTTTGAAAATATTTGCCCTGATCCCTATCATGAACCACTATTGTGGTTGCATAATTGTGGTTCTATTGTAGTTCCACTATTGCATAATTGTGACACAGGTTGGGTTTTGTGTCATATCTCCATGGTCCTTATCTTGATTCTTTTCAAACCACAAAAAGGCACTCCTACGATGGTTACTCCATCTACATAGCAATTTTCAGCTCATTCTTTCAAGGGGTTTACCCTGTGGGCGTGACAGACCTTCAACCTTATTTTACGCGAATAATCGATCATAACTCCGTGAATGTCCATCGGATTCCTACCAAAGTTGGTACTGAGATCTGCCGTAATGAGCCCTTTAAGTGTGCCAAATTTCAGCCCGATTGGAACACACATTCGTGTTTTATGGCAGATTTTGCGAAGTGTGCGAAATGAAGTAGAAGAAAAAACGAAGAAATTAAAATGAAAATTTGTTCGCTCGTATTTCGGAAATGGCTGGAGTGATTTTTTTCAAATTTGGTATTAGACTCCCCTAACTGACCGTCATTTCTCTAGCAAATTTGGTTCCAATCGGATTAGGGATCACAGAGCTACATAGGTGTGAAAATTGCGTTTTCTTTCTTCCTGTTAATATACTCACGGTGTGGCGCACCAGCTTCTTGGGCCGCACGACACAGTACTGTGTGTCTTGATACATTCAGTGGGTGCACTCATATTGGCTTGGGTGATTGATCACCCTGTACAGGCTATCAGCCTAATAAGTGTTACATATTAGCAGTAACACGGGGCATTCAGGCTTTGCCTGATATGTATGCCCTCATGCCTCACACACAACTATTACATATATGTAATAGTCAGGGGCGGAGGAAGTAGTTGATATGAGGGGGGGCTGGGCTGACCCAGACTTATGGAAGTGAGGTACTACATTGTCTCTGGGTGAGACCAAAAAGAGACCAAAGGTCTGATAATAGCTGCCCACCTCACCAGCTATGCATTTATAGCTGATAAACTACATAAAAATCCTTACATAGCTCGCTACACACTGCTCTAATACCGTGACTGCTTTAGTTGTAACACGGGCATGAAAACCACTCAGATGGAGAGTGTTTTGTTATCCTCGCCATCCTACGAGTTGAAAAATGTTGGGCTAAGGTGAGAACTAGTGCTATAGCTTATTCACCAATCATTTCTGCATGTTTTCGATTAAGGACATGCCCCCATCACGAAGCTACCACTCTGCACAAAGCAACCACTCTATAAGCAAGCTTACCTATCTAGGCCTTCAGTCAACTCCGCACTTTGTCCATAAACGATTCAATAGCACTGATTAAAACGTTAAACTCGCATAACCCAAATTCTCCGTGATATCTCTAGGATATGTCCATTTATTGTAACCAGAACGTACTAGTTGCTGACCCATAATTGAAAATTTTAGGTATGCATATATAATATATCCATTGGCTACACTCGTATTGGCTAGATCACCCTATACAGGCTATCAGCCTGATAAGCGTTACATATTAGGGGTATTCAGGCTTTGCCTGATATGTATGCCCTCTGCCGGCTCTCAGGCGTACATATCAGGCAAAGCCCTCATGGGCGAAATTCAAGTTGTGTATCCAAATCATATGAGTATTAATTGATCCCACAATCGATTTCGGCATCAACGTCTATATAATCACTGCCCAGTTGTAGCCCTGCTACATTTCGTATGTAGCCTGGCTAGCTAGGCTACATACAAAATGTAGCCCAAGCAGTTCCTTTGATCTGAGATGTGAAAGTTTTACATATATATATGTATATACATATATATAATGGTATGCTATTATTAATTTAACTAGATAACCAGCTAACTTAGTGTATTTCATAATTCATGCAATTCAGTAATTATGTTGCCATCCACTGCTAAGGTAGCACAACTCAAACAAACCACTTTAAATCACAAATTATGTACAAAAGCATCTTCTCAAATGTTTTATAGTGCATCTATCATGAAGCCTCAAGGAGGGGTCCTTCGCTTCCAGAAATATTACCTTGAAATTTAAAAATTTTGTTGAAAATCTAGTAACTGAAATTTTAAATCCATGCAATTAGAATTTGTAGTCTTCAGCAACGAAATTTGATTAAATCATTAGTGAATGTTATACTGCATGCAAAGATGGCATTCACTGTCATAAGAAGAAGCATAGCACCATCTAGATTACCAACACCCATAATGTGCTAATGTAATTTGTTCTATACTTCCTAGACAGATAACAGTGTAAGATAAGTTAATGCTTCCGTGGATAACTGGTTAGAATCCTGTTTAATTTTCTGCTGGTTTCATCTCACTAGAGAGTTCACATGCATGCACTGACACCCCCAATGTAATGGATGAGTCATGATGTCCTGGAGTGAACCTATGCAGAAACTGCAGTTCATCTAATACAGTAGCTAAAGGCATAGAATCTATACTACAACTCAAGCTGTAACACCAAAGAACTTCCTAAGAAAGAAAGTTGGAAGGTCGGTAGAAAATCATCCAGAAATTAGAAATTGGGTTGGCAATTTTCCAAATTTTGAAATGGAACTTGTATGTAAAGGACCCTTAACTTAGAAGATCATGTGTTTCTGTCTGTCACATGAGCAATAAGTTTTGTCCTGTATGTGAAAAATGAAGCCAGTATTAACCTTTCAGGTAGGTAAGCTTTTGTTTTATTTTTGTGCCCACTTGAAATGTAAGTGAAGTGATTTCCTGAAGACATTATCAATTGCCTTTCACAATGGGCTATATGGGTGTAAAACAACTGAAAATGATATATATATATAACCTTGTAGGCTATCGGGAATAACGAATTCCTTCAAAAAACAATTATAGTAACCAGATGCATGCATGCTCCATAGCCAGTCAAATACTAATTTTGATCACACAAAGACCATGGTATTTCACAAACCTTAAAATGATCACTGTGTTAGGAATTTGAGATGTGAGGTTGATGATGAGTCCCACTGTAAGTATAATCAAAAAGGGTACAAATATCGCACAATTCTCATCACAATATTCTTCTTCTGCAGTATCAGCACCACTACATGTGCAATTCTCAAATCTTGGGTCCTATAATTACATTCAAACCAATAACTCCTAATTCTATTATTAATCAAAGAACCATCGATAGAAAAATACAAAGGTAATTGATGTAGAATAACATTAATGAGCAACAAAATCATACAGCTTGCTAGAGCCATACAGTTGGTTCCTTTCTTGGAAACTTTGCAATGTATACATGCAAGGTTGCACAGTAACAGCTGTTGTCACCAGTATACATGCACTGTATGTGCATGCTAGTGTATAGTGTACACAACATGTGTGCATAGATGCAGTGTGTGTGAATGTGTGTGTCTCAGTCAATGTTAAAGCTCATGTTTCACTCACATCTCTATCACCGTTAAAATAGTACTTGTCACAGCCAGCTCGGCAGGGAGAGAAATAGGTGATCCCATCAGAACACACTGGTTCAAATATAGTTGATTTACAGTCACAATGACTGTTGCAAGTAGCATTAAGAGTCTGATCATCAAATAATGTACTATATAGATCATAGAAAAACATCTACACATCATCACACATTACAGTCTACTACCTGTTGGGATAAGGGACTGTTACACCAGCTATGTCATGTGTTGAACACCTTAAGAGGAATGCAACCATGAATGAAGTTCCTATAAAACCCAACACAGCATAATAGAAAGTTAGTGTTTTAGTCTTTGGTTTTATGAAGAACACCAGAAGAGCACCTAGAGTTAAACAGATAGTAGGTGTCATATAATAAAAAATAGCTTACCCAACATGATTCCCACTACGGCAGATGGTATACCAATTGCTCCAAAAAGTAAGCCACTAGCAGAAGCAGTGAGACCAAATTGTGCCTCAAAATATTTAGGAGCAAATGAACCAATTCCAGACGTTACTAATGTTTGAAGAGCAAATGATAGTGACACACACATAAATGGCACATTGCCCAGCAAGCCAACCAACTGACATGGAAATTCTTTAAGGTGAAATTTAATGTTTAGGTCTTCTTTACTTATTTCTCTTTTATATTTAATAGACATTTGCTTAATTCGTTCTTCTTGTATAAAATCAGTGTCTGGATACTTCTCAGGAAACATAAAGAAAGGAATAGTTATCAATAATGAGATTACTCCACAAATTACATAACCTATCCACCAAGCACCCACCCAGCCTGGATCAGATTCTTCAAGGGTGGTCTCTCTCCAAGAGTCAACATAAACTGTAAGAAAACCACCCCCAATTGCAAATCCCACTACTGGCCCTATCACTGCACAAGTATAGAATATACCAAGCCAAATGGGAGCACGTTTAGGATGAACAATATCATCAATGTAAGAAACTCCTATTGTGAAGAGTGTAGCATCTCCAAGACCAATCACAATGGTTGAAAGAATAAATAAAAAGTAGATATTATCTGACCCCCCACACTCTGGGGAGAAGTCACTCTCATCTCTGCATTCCTCAAATGTCAGATTTGCATTCTTCCCAACATCATAATCACCAGTAATAAACTGTGGAGATGCAAACAATAGTGCTCCAATTCCCTGTATGAATACACCAGCTCCCAAACACTTAGGCTTGTGGCTGTTCCCACCAAAATAACTGATGAGCACCACCGTCACTACTACAGTAATGTCAAAAGTAGCTGGTATCATTCCAAGCTGGATACCAGAAAACTTATATCTTGTCTCCAGTGATGAAAGGACAATAGCAGTCAATCCTAAAGTAAATGATACCTTTGTTTACATATACCACTATACATACACACACACATAGGTAATTCTAGGGGGGGGGGGAGCATGGCCCCCCTGCTGAAATGTAAGCTTTGAAAAACTATGGGGAAAAGTTGCAGTATAGATTGGCATTGTTCTTTTTAGCATAAATTTTAGGCCGTTTTCAAACCTTCAAATTGCAAAAATTCTGTAGCATTCCCAGACCCCCTGAAATTCTACTTGATATTATGACCATAGAAAAATAGTCATGCTGTGCCCTATTTGCCCCCCCCCCCCCCCTCCCCCGTAGGTCATGTCTAGAATTACCACTGCATACACACATTCATACATGTAATAGTTACAACATGGGCATAAGGGCTTTGCCTGATATGTATGCCTCAGCCCTGCAGCCCTTGGGCTGTCGGGCATACATATCAGGCAAAAGCTTAAATGTCCTGTGTTACAGCTAATATGTAACACTTCTGATCCATATCAGGCTAATAGCTTGAGTGCGGGTGATCAATCACCCGAGTGCAACCACTGGATGTAACATGCCTAAAATATTTGATTATGGGTCAGCAGCTGGTATGTTCTGGCCGGGGGGGATTTGTAATAGTATTGCACAAACACTGAAAAAATTCACGTGAGTCAATATAATAGTCTCTGTAGAGGAAAGGGCATGACGGAGCAGGATGCATATTTCAGTTATATTTTGTTGTTTGCAACTGTGATTCTCGATTGAAAAAACACTGCTGTTATGGTGAAATGGGGCGTATAGTGATGATGATGCATAGCAGTCATGATTTTCATGCCAACAGTAACAGTGATTATAGATGATTATAATAGGATTGATCTGGTACTTCCAACAGGTAGTAAGTGCATGTGGGCTTCAACGTGTCATGACCTACCCTTCTGCATTCTGACTACGTTTGATTACGATGAACGGACAAATCCTAGAGATACCACGGAGAATTTTGGTTACACGAGTTTAATATTTTAATCAGTACTATTGAATCACTTACGGAATAATTACTGAGTTTACTAAAGGCCTAGATGGATAAAGTTGTTTGTAGAGTGGTTACTTCGTGTAGAGTGGTAATTTCATGATAGGGGTATGGTCCGTATTCAAAAATGTGCAGAAATGCTTGGTAAATAAGCTATAGCACTAGTTCTCACCTTAGTTCAATGTTTTTCAGCTCGTAGGGTAGTGAGGATAACAAAATTCTTTCCATCTGGGTGCTGATTGGTGAAGCCACTCACTACTGAGCAATAACATGCTATATATAGAGCAATAGTCACAGTACCTAATAATAAGAGAATGGCTTTGTCAATCAGCACCCACTGTTGAGCAGTGTGGAATGCTGTACAGAATTCTTAACGCAGTAGCACATTAAAAGCAATTTGGTGGAATGAAGGAAGTGAAACTGATGAACAAGAAACTGATGTATCGCTAGTACCGAAGCCCACAATAAATCAACTGTGTGGAGCTACTTTCGTATTGAAAGTGATAGTAACGGGCAATCAAGCAACTTGTTGAAACCAGTTTATAGTCAGTGACTAAAATAGTAATCTTTTTATTCAATTGCATTGAAAACACCCACTCCTGTACACACAAGTTAGCAACAAAAGATAGTCGCAAGAAGTCTGGTAGCCTTCAAGAAGCGAAGATTAACTGACGATAGAGCACACATTCTGCCAAGGCTAGAAGTACAGGAAAAGCAAGAAGTGGCAACAGCTAACAAATGTTGTGATGAAATGTATCGCAAAAGACATTCTTCCTATATGGCTATTGTTGAAAAGCCTGTTTCAAGAGAACGTTGGAGACTTTTGATCTACGATACTAGTTTCCCTGATGCAAACACATTTCTTCAAGTAACAATTCCATTGCTATTAAACAGCTTCTATCACTTCCATGCTACAAGGGTTAAGTCACTTCTGCAGTACCACAGACCTGTGGTCAAGTGTCAACATGCAACCTTACCTCAGTTATGCTGTTCACTTTATTAGTGGGAACTGGAGACTTCAGAGCAAGTGTCTGCTTACGTCTGCTGATGAAAATGGTGAGAACCTTGCTGAATCAATGAAATCATTGGCTTGTCTGAGAAGAAGTAGATTTGTATTACTACTGCTAATAGAATGGTAATAATTTAGTACGAGCTTGTCACCTTCTAGATTGGCTGCATATACTGTATTATTTATACCTTGCCATTACAAAAGATGATCATCGTGTTACCAGAGCATTAGGAGTAAGTAATAAGGAAACTGGTTATACATTTTCCCATAGTTGAGATTAGAAAAGACATAAACAAAGGCACTAACAGACCTGGGTATCCTGAATTATTCACACTGGTTATCAACTTCTCAACACGAATAAAGATCGTTGAAAAAGTAAGGAAACAAGAGTCAAACAAGCCAGCATGTTAAACACACAGAGATCTCTATTTGGATTCAATGGATATGGTAGAGACTAAAGTACTAAACATGTATATCAAGTCAGTCAACATGTAAATTAGCTATTACGTAGTTAGCTAATACTATCAGAGTTAACAAACACCAGTGTATTGTTTCCTTACAATTTAATGTACTTTGTGGTATACAGCTTTGATATATCTAACTACTAGCATAGGTACCTGTCCTACGTGTAGGACTATTTCACATTTTCACATTAGCAAGCCTAATAATGTGAACATGGAGTTAAGTCCCTAAACAGCAGAATTGTATGTAAGCTAAACCACTAATTATCAAGACATGTGCAAATTATACGGGGCTGTCCTATCATGCAGGCACTGTAAACAAAGAGTATTAAAGTAGTTGTAGCTATACTGCAAGCAAAGGTTTGAGCAAAATTAACAAGTACACACTTCCTGGCAGCATTATATAACACCACAAAGAATTGGAGTTACAAAAAAGAAGTCACTTACTGTGCATGGGACAAACACACAGACAAACCAATTGGCCTGCCCATGCCTACCCTATACCTATACTCATGGTACCTGCCCTACGTGCAGGACCATTTCACATTTTCACATTAACCACAATAACATGAATCAGTGCTTTAGAAATACAGCATTAAAGATCATGTCCTATATAAACTGAGTAGCATGCATGGTGATATCATGAACTTATTCCACAAACCTAATAGCTAAAGTGATGTGAACATGGAGTTAACTAAACAGCAGAATTGCATGTGAGCTAAACCAAAGAAATGTACAAATTGTACAGTGCTATCCTATCATGCAGGCACTGTAATAATGTGGTCAACAGAATTTAAAGCAGTTGTAGTTAACTGCAAGCAACTGAAGGTTTGAGCAAAATTAACTTAATACACAGGTACACACATCATAACATCACAAAGAATTGGAGTTACATAGAGAAGGCACTTACTCTAACAGAACACATGGGACAAGCACACAGACAAACAAACATGCACCCAATTGTCCTGCCCATGCCTGCCCTATACCTATCAAATGTGCTACTGTATACTGTTCTGACAGTCCATATGTGGTGTAGCAATACCAGGATGCTATGAACTTACTATGAGAAAAAAGTTGAGTTAGAAAAAGTATGCACCAAAAAAGGTGTATAAAATGAAAAAAAAGAGAGGTTTTGTCACTGGCAGGATTCCAGCTGAGTTGTTTATCGTGTGGTTAGCAATGGAATGCAGCTGAAGTTTTCTTTATATCATGGCCTTCAACGTGCTGTAACGGACAAAGGAGCTTCATATAAACTTACAACAAACTTTGCGACGTAGCCAGATGGTGAACACTTCATTTCACGGTGTGAATCGTGTCGATACGTGAACAGATTGCCGAGTAATCGTTGTCAATAGCTAACATACAAAAAGTGTGTCATGAAAAGGTGGCACTGAGAAGAAAAAAAGTTGTCATGGGCAGGAATCGAACTCTGGACCTTTGTGTTAACAGTTCTACGTGCTAACACTTTGGCTGTTTGTTCATGGTTTTGACAGGAATATAGCTCAAGTTTTCCTCTATACCAATGCCTTCAATGCTCTGTAGAGAGCAAACGAAAGTACGTAGCAATTTGCAACAACAAACTTGGAGTTGTCAGATAATGAGCACTTAATTTCGTTAAAGTACCGTGTCGATACGTGCTTTGGTTGTTAAGTTAGCAGAGTCACAAAGCAGATGGACAGATAGACAGCTTTATATGGCAGCATATATATAGCATACTATGATCAGCAGTAGTATGGCTTCTGATATGCTATGCAACTGGGTGATCACAATAAGTCAAGTACACACAACATTGCTTCTCTGGTATGAACTTAATATACTGTGGTTAAAATATGAGGTTTCCAAATAATCATGTTAATGTGAATAGATTGGATATTTATTAACACATTGGTTTCTTTGCAGAGACACTATAGGTAATGATATTCCAAATGAATAGGTCAATGTGAATAGATTATTAACATATTTGTTTCTCTTGCAGAGACTAAGTCAGAAGATCAATGGCAAAGTGAACCTACAAGAAGCAAATTACAAGATACACGCATGTTGGAATTCATGTCACACACATGTAACATGCCAGATGATGTGATACAAATAAAGAAAACATAATCAGTGGACAAAGAACAGACACAACAAACCTTATCAAAATGATAGGTGGTATATACACAAACATAATTCTTAAGAAGTGTAGGGGCTGATCCAGAGGGGAGGGTGGGTGGCTAGCCACCTACCATGCATGCGTGGCCTTGCAGCTACTTAGACATACAATGTTTTACTGACATGATTCTATAACTCTAATCACTAACATTCTTTTGTTATTATGAATGTGAACTGATTCCTGTATTGCTAATCAGATTCTGACACTACCCGGTCTATATCATCTTACAGTTGTAGTATAGCACTATGCATTAAGGAATTTATTTTAAGACAATGGGAAATATTAGCTACCACTATGTAAAGAAGTTCTTGAAAGAATATATGTAGGGTCAGAGTCAATTTGCACTAATATTTTGCACTAATATTTTGGTATATTTGCCAGCAAATCACACTAGGACTATGGCATAAAGTGAAAGTTATTAAATTACAATAATAGCAAGTGGTGAAAAAAGTACAATATAAATAGCTATAACCTTTAAGGTGATGTTTATTCCTATGGGACATGTTTGATCAGTAGGAGATGATAGTTCACATTTTGTTATTTAATGGAGCAAACCTAAACTATCATCTCCTACATATCACATACGACAGAGGAATATGTAGTATGTGCACAGGTGTTACAAGTGTACTATATTTGTTTTAACCACTATGGTTAACACTGTACTGGGCTGGATTACAAAATGTAAATGATAAGCAGACAAGACGTCTCACGATACGCATATTAACTATGCTTTGACTGTACATACTAGCTAGACGATAATGCTGTCAGCTCTTTTCCCAATGTAAATGTTTCTGCTAGACACAAAACTCTCAACTTGAAATCTGGGCCAGCTTGATTTATTTCTGGATCAGTGCCTGAAGTGTGCTACAAAACAGTCTGTGGGTGCAAAATATAATATGGATATAGGTACACAGAAGTTAACATAATTACAATGTCACAAAGCTACCTCATGCACTTCAGAGCATCAAAAAAGTGCTTATTGGAATATCAGATTTGTGCAGTGAGCCCTCCAACATTGTAACATTTGCAGAATTTTATAAGCAACCAACTAGGATGTCAAATAGATGTTGTGAGTGACACAATGTTTGTCAGCAGAGATTATACATTGGAAATGAACCAAAATTGGACATAGCATAGCTGTTGTGGTATGGATTGGTAATGACCCGCCTGCCCTTACTCCACATTTGCAGAAAGTGATCCTATACCTGGTAGCAAGAGTCCGTAATAAAGAGATTATGAACTCTTGATAGTAGATTGTAACAAAGTGCAGCTACAAGTATGGTGTCTACTAGCTAGTAATACCTCTTACAACAGTGTAATAGCTTTAAATCATTTCATGGTATCTAAATACAAAGAGAATCGATATGGAAATTACGAGATATGGTTTCATTGCATGAAGATGACAACCACCATGATTGAAGATAAAAAGGAAAAGCAAGGTCAGACTACAGACATTCATTGAAACCCCAAGACACATGGTACTGGTAAGTTCATTATCGTGGCATAATATAGTGGTCATACGATGCATCATTTAGCCTCTAGCTTTTACTGTGGTCGGGCAGGTTGTCAGGGCAGGCGGGTATACAGGCAGGCAGGCAGGCAGGCAGGCAGGCAGGCAGGCAGGCAGGCAGGCAGGCAGGCAGGCAGGCAGGCAGGCAGGCAGGCAGGCAGGCAGGCAGGCAGGCAGGCAGGCAGGCAGGCAGGCAGGCAGGCAGGCAGGCAGGCAGGCAGGCAGGCAGGCAGGCAGGCAGGCAGGCAGGCAGGCAGGCAGGCAGACAGACAGAGTAAAAATTGGGTTTGGGTGGTTTTTAAAAGTTCAGTATCCATTCTTCTAAAGGTTTTATTGTTTTTTAGTAACACTATAGACTCTTCCGAAAAGGTGCTTTCATCGTATAAAGCGTTCCTAAGATGGTTTTATGGGTGGCATTTTGGAGACGTACATCATTTTGAGGGGATCCCTACTATACAGTACTACCATACTATATAATAAATTCTTGTTCAGTTAGCTACTCTCAGTATTCATAACACTGTGATACATATCATCAAGCTGGTGGCAGTTACTTAACAAGACTAAAACATAAGCTACTTCATACTCACACAATCAACTTTATCATAGCTCTGGTGTTGTAAGCTAACGCGAAATGTCTGATGGCCATTCCAACGCAGAAAAAAGGCAGCACAAGGGGTAGTCACTTCTATACTGTCTGTTGAAAGACTTACAACCAGGATTAAGATTCAATCAACTGATGATCAAGGGGTCTTTGCACAGTGAATCAAGTGATCAAAACGTCTGAAAAGGTGGCGATCAAGAGCGAACTGTTAGCAACACGAGAATTTACTAGGTTTTTACGGTTGACCATCAAGAATTAAGGTGCTTTTATAGGCTGGATCAAGCAATCAAAACAAAATCTCAATGATCAAAATTCTTGATCCTGTGTATCAACTAACAGTATGGAAGTGACTACTCCTTGCAGGGGAAAAAAGGCTTCTTAACTGGTCTCCCCTAAAGTCATTTGCCCTCCTTTAGTGTTGTCAGCCTGGATCATGGGATCACAACATGGTGACAACATGTGCACTAGAGAAGTTAGTATCCAGTATGATGTGTGCAACATTATCTGAAAAAATAATATGTGATATTTCTCAAGTCTGCCAAAAAAATCGCTTAGTTTATGGGATTGATAAGCAGCAGCACCAACAGAAGCCAGTCAAGAACTTGAACATCTGCTGTAATTCCTGCCTTTGTCTCTGTGTCCTTTATCATTCTTATCAGTTGCGCTCACATCTACGACAGTGATTATAGCTAGACAGTCGACTTGTTAAGGGAAAGTTATCCTCATCTGAGTAACCCAACTACTTAAGGGTTATGATCTCTCTAGTAAACATGTACGTCTTTCAGCCAACAATCAAAAATCAAGACATTACAAGCAATTTCCACCCACACAAAAATAATTAGAACTGGTTGAAAACTAGTATATTACTAAAGAATACAAGCCCATAGTGACACAAAACTAGTCCTTCAGAGCCCAGTAATAACCTCACTAACCACATAATGATTTAGATTTCCAACATTTGTTAACAGTGCACTTAATCCTGAAACACAGTTTATTTGTAATTCAGCAAAAGATTGTTTAAGTGTGACAAGAAGGTGATACAATAAAGAGCCTGTCTTATTGACAATAGAAGCCTTGAGTACAACAAGTAGATAGCCAATCAGAAATGCTGACATGCAAAGCCTTTTAAGTACAACAACTAATGATATTATCCATCCCAAAAACACCTTCGCTGTAAGAAAAAGGTGCGTCCAAGAAACTACCAGTACCTGGAACCCTATGTAAATAACAGCTCAGAAAAGTAACTGGTAACTTAAAGAGCTGATATCTGGAGCGGCCAAGAATACAACTAACTACAATTACTAAAGTTTTAATCCATGTAACAACACCTGGCTGTAAAGCAGATGCATGTACAATTATACATGAAAGTAAAAGTAACTGGCAACTGAAACAGCTGATATCTGAAGCAGCCAAGAATGAATGTTCATATACAACTAATTCAAAATTTAAACATTGAACTTTTATCATTCAGCTGTGTTCTATATTCACTCTTGCTGCAACCTTAAGTAATTTCTTTTAATTCTATAATTGGCTGGTAATTTGGCCGCCTTTTTTAAATAGTCAGTATATAGAACAAAAAAGGCGGCCAAATTACCAGCCAATTATAGAATTAAAAGAAATTACTTAAGGTTGCAGCAAGAGTGAATATAGAACACAGCTGAATGATAAAGGTTCAATGTTTAAATTTTGAATTAGTTGTATATGAACATTCTTTCTTGGCCACTTCGAATATCAGCTGTTTCAGTTGCCAGTTACTTTTACTTTCATGTATAATTGTACATGCATCTGCTTTACAGCCAGGTGTTGTTACATGGATTAAAACTTTAGTAATTGTAGTTAGTTGTGTTCTTGGCCGCTCCAGATATCAGCTCTTTAAGTTACCAGTTACTTTTCTGAGCTGTTATTTACATAGGGTTCCAGGTACTGGTAGTTTCTTGGACGCACCTTTTTTTTACAGCGGAGGTGTTTTTGAGATGGATATCACTCATTTTTGTCAGTGATATACTCTACAAATTGGTTAAAAGGGTAACTTTTATATGATGTTTGAAAATGAGCAATTAAAATTAACACAGAGTATTATCTCGGAGAGTCAAAGATGCACCTGTCATCTTGTCTGACAGTGTTATAAAAAGCCATACATACTAATGACTGTTTCACAATACCGTTCAGAAGTATGACTTTACAGTGTAGTATGACTGTTCTATCTATCAAAGTAAATCTATCTTTACTGCATGCAACAATTACTGTTAGAATATCCCATATCTGTGCATGGTAAATGCTTCGGACACCTTATGCTCAAAAGTAAACTTCCAAGTGCCTAATTAGTTCACAGTATATACACAGCCAAATATTGTCACTATTATCAAGAGTCCTTAATAAGAGTACATTACGGACTCTTAAATTGTTATTATTATAATATTATAACCATTTTTTGTACTGTGTTCACAGCTTCAGGATTGGAGCAGCAGAGAAAGGGATGGGACACTCAATCATCAAGACTCGGGGAGATGGAATAGTATTGCCATGAACAATGCTGGTACTAACCCCTCAAGGGTTACATAGCTCTGATCTTATACACTGGTTACATAGATATAACCAGTGTATAAGATCAGAGCCTTGATCATCACCTTTTGACTGAATTTTTATACTTGATGAAGCAATTAAAACTAAAAAGTTGTAGTACTTACACTTTCCTCAGGGAGCATACTCCCAGACTTCCTGCCTGTTCAGCAGAATAATAGGATGAGCCTTACTACCACTTTCACCTTTACTCTGCAGGTCTCCGGATGTATCAGCAACATAATAATAGCTGTAGGTAATGCTAGTTAATGCCCCTAGGCAGAGCTATAGGGGTGGGAATTTTACCCTACCATCACAGTACTGTCTGCAGTTCTCGCAGTTCTTTGCCCAGCCATCATCAACTGCTGTCAAAACATTAGTCTTCTCCCCCAGACCCTTCCTCAAGCGCGCTTATCACACAAAAATAACTTAATTAGTTTAGCAGTGCACAAATAATTCTTGACAGCTTATACTATATTAAAGTACACGTACCGTATTGTTGAACCATGGCATACCACCAGAATCCAGCTTGACAACTATCACGTGATCTATTTAGGGGAAATCTCGTGGAAAGTCCCTGATCACCTCAAGCGGACATATGTGATAGGCAGTTTTTAATTGAATGTTTAAGAAAATTGCAGTCCACGTCTTTGAGAAACTCGCCCCTCGTGAGAAACTACAACACTTGAGCAATGCTTAAAGAAAGAAGTAAGAGTCTAGAATACTGAGGTACTCAATGATATATATGCCGGTATTGGGGGCTAACGAAATGAGGAGTGAAGTTCGTCCCAGTGTGTAAAGTGCCACATCGCTTGCAATCGTCACACACTGATTAACTGTGAGGGTTTTTGGCTCGGTTTTTGGACCTGTGCAGAGCTGAAAACTTCTAATGCTACTAAGACTAAGTAGCAGCAAATGCTGGTATTACCTCATGGCGAGATTGTCAACAAGGTGTACGGACCAACTGCCACCTGCCACTTACATCGTCAGAAGTCCAGGAACTTTGGCTGCAGGTTGAAGAAGTAACTAGCGAATGTAACGTGTGCAATGTTTGTATGTACTCATTCACACTGCACACTGGTCTAAATGACTGAATTGATATACAGTGAAACCTGACTAATCAGGTCTTTGTGTAGTCTTTTAAACCCAAATGTGTCGTTTGTGTAAAAAGTGACAGATTTTTTTTAGGTGTAATAGCTATATGTATTAAATGCCCACCTTTCAGTTTTTACAGGTTATCTGGTCATAGCATGCGGTTCACCCACTAGCAGTAGCAGTTGGATATGGTCATGGTACATGACATAACTTGTGACCAGGCAGAAACTGAGTGTATGAATTTCAGGTCAGTTAATATATAGAGGAATTGTACCATCTATTGTGTTCTTTTTGTAGTTCTCAGTTGTCAAGTATACATGGACTGTAGTGACATATCAAGGGTGTTGTGAATTTCCAGGTCAGTCTACATACCAAGGAATGTAGTTGTTTATTATCTCAGGTATGTTTTCTGAATTTCCAGGATCAGGCGTACATACTGTTGTGGTGCGACCAAACTTTAATACCCCGGTCAGTTTACATGTGGTGCATAGTGATATTTTCCAGTACCCAGATTTTAGGCATATTGTATTTAATACCCACTTGTTGGTTTTCGTAGGCCATCTGGTTGTAGCAGTTCACCCAGTAGCAGTTGGATGTGGTCTTGCATAACTTGGAACCATACAGGAACTCAGATGAAAAAGGGTGTTGTAAATTCAGGTTAGTTAACATACAGAGGAATTGTGTTGTTGCAATTCTCCCTCATCTGGACATCTATTATGCAGACACCTCTATTATCCAGACACCTCTATTATTCAGACACCTCTATTATCCAGAAACCTCTATTTGAGCACCTCCATTGTCTGCACAGCCTAAATTAGTCATGTGGCTTCTAGTTTATTGACCACAATGAAGTTAGCAGTTGAAAGCTGTTTGATGGCTTGTTTATTCTACTAATGATAACTACCACTTGGTTGCTAGGTGATAACGTATTTTTTACCGCTAGGGGAGGGACCATGAATGTTCTGTAGTGACTTCAATTCTGCACACTAAACTGCACAGCACAACTGATAGCAATAACATTACTTTGCTTTAGTACAGTTTAGGACATTTCTGATATAGTAGTATGTACCGGACTGGCTGATAAGAGAGGTTCCATTGTACTCAGATTGTAGGTTCATTGTATTTTATGCCTGCTTGTCACTCTGTAGTTAAGCCAGGAGGATCCACCAGCCTGGCATGTTAGTTTTTTGTACATTCTCTTTTTACTTCAGTGCCTGCTTGTTGGGGGACTGGTCTCTTGTGTCGTCAGATATCAAGCAAGTTCATTTGGTGCTGGAGGTTCACGAAAGTGATTAGATCAAGGATCAGATCAACATCAACACACACTGATTCACCATGTCGATGCAATTGGTATTTTAGACATATGTGTAAGCAGTGCCAATTCACCGAGACCCGTCAGGTGAAACTTCTAGTAGCTCAAATTCCAGTATTATCTCGTGGCAGGATTGTTGACAAGGTGTACGGACTGAATACCAAATAACCATGGCTCTGTTATCATTTGTGGTCTCAGATGCTTCCGGATTATACTGTTGTGATGGGACCAAAGTAATATCGAGGTCAATAATGAGATTCATCTGGCCTGGTAAGATCTTAGCATTATTGTTTATGATCTATTGATTTTCCAGGATGAGGCATACAGTTGTGATGGGAATAAACTAATTCATAGGTTACATGACTATCGCATTTTATAGTCAGAATTTTATTGTTAATATCACAAACAATTAATGTGATGTATTTTGTTGTATATTAAGTGACATGCATGATGAAAGCCACAATGGGAGTGGTTAGGGTGGGTAATGCTATGTAGCTAACAAGCTGGTTTGAGCTCTACCAGAAGCTTGACAAGCGAGTTGACAAGTCAAATGTTAAGCAAGTTTAATACACCATGTGTGGCCGTGTGTGGTGTGGCACAAGAATTATGCTTGAAACACCTTCTCTAGTGACTACGTTCTTCACGCTTTCACACCTTATTTATAAGACATCTGCCAATTATCAACGCTTGAATGAGGCGTGGTATTAAATGGAGTTTAAAAAATTTCTGCTTAAAACGCTTTCCCTAGGGAACTTCAGGTTCTGCACGCTTTCACAACTTGTTTATCAGACAATAGGGCTTGTGTACACATCGTGTCTTTAAAAGTTACTGTAGGGATTAGAGGTTTGATCGAAGAAAATACGTGAATGAACAAACCAGAATTAGATAATGTCAGTGCTATACAGACTGTATAAACACAGCTATGTTGACTAGTATAACGTGACGGTAAGTGTACATAAGGTAGAGAAATAAAGTGAAATATGTGTAAATACGTCTATTTTTATATTTTAGCAAGGTCGCAAGACGATGATGACAACTCTTAAAGATTTTTTTAACACATAACGCAATACAAATGCATTGAGAGATGTTGCATAATCCAGGGCTAATATTGTGAAACCGTCCCTACACGTAAATAACTCATAGTAGTGGCCGCACGCCTTTTAATTGGGCATGTGCTTCGTAGTTTCTTGGCCGTGTGACTCACTACTGTGAGTCTTGATGAGAAGCCAATGAGATCCAGAAGTCTTTAAGTGTTGAAGTAAAGTGGTCACTATGTAATTAGTAGGCAATCACACATTTTCATACAAATAGGGAATAATTGTACACGACAGCCAAATTACACTCTGGCTTCACCTCATTTTAAGTGCAATTTTGACTATTACTCGTACAGTTATTCCCTAATTGCACTCATGTGTGTGAACTCATACCAAGAGTTCATAATCAAGACACATGGTAGTGTGTCGTGCTGTCCAAGAAGCCAGCGCGCCACACCATGAGTATATTAACAGGAAGAAAGAAAATGCAATTTTCACACCTATGTAGCTCTGTGATCCCTAATCCGATTGGACCCAAATTTGCTAGAGAAGCTCCGGCCAGTTAGGGGAGTATACATACCAAATTTGAAGAAAATCGCTCCAGCCACTTCCGAGATATGAGCGAACAAAATTTCATTTTAATTTCTTCGTTTTTTCTTCTTCATTTCGCACACTTCACAAAATCTGCCATAAAACTCAAATGCGTGCTTGGATCGGGCTGAAATGTGGCACATGTAAAGGGCTCATTAAGGCGGAGCTCAGTACCAACTTTGGTAGGAATCCGATGAACATTCACAGAGTTATGACCAATTATTTGCGTAAAATAAGGTCAAAGGTCTGTCACGCCTACAGGGTAAACCCCTTGGAGGAATCGGTTGAAAATTGATATGTAGATGGAGTAACCATCGTAGGAGTGCCTTTTTGTGGTTTGAAAGGAATCGGGATAAAGACCATGGAGATATGACACTAAACCCAACCTGTGTCAAAATTATGCAATCAATTTTTATGAATAAAAAACTATTACCGTATAGGGGAATTTGTGAATTGGGAATATTTATGGATTTTTCATGTGTCACAAAAATTTACGAAACTGGACCATGACTGGACGTATAAAACTTGGCAGTCAATAGACAAAATGTGAAAAAGCAGCTCTGTCAGGTACTCTTATATATTAAAGAAGGTTTAGGATTAGTTGTTAATGTTTTTAAAAGCTTTCTAGCGACATATTTAGCGAGAAAATTCAATAAGAGGGTGGTTTTGCTCGTACTCATGCCTGATACAGACATTGGCATAACAGCCTCACTGTTAAAGCTTCGGAGCTCAAACTCCCGACACAACATTGGTGTGAACTGGTTAACAACAAGACGTGCTCAATTACAAAATCGGGCTGCTTGTTCAGCAGAAACCTCAACTTCAATTTTGCCATTGGAAATGTACGGTGATATTGAAGTCGAGATTTCTACTAAACACGTAGCACGATTTTGTAACTGAACACGTCTTGTTGTTAAGCAGTTCACAGCAATGTTGTGTCGGGGGTTTGAGCTCCGAAGCTTTAACAGTAAGGCTGTTATGCCAATGTCCGTATCAGGCATGGGTACGAGTAAAACCACCCTCTTAGCGAAGTTTCTCTCTAAATATCTCGCTAGAAAGCTTTGAAAAACATTAGCAACCAATTCTAAACCTTCGTTAATACATAAGAGTACCTCATAGGGCTGCTTTTTAACATTTAGTCCAGTTGCCTCGTAAATTTATACGTCCAGTTTTATTTATGTTCCGTATACTTCGAGTATGCGAGTACTCTCTACAAGGAAACTTCTTCTAGCTGATCTCTCTACAGGGAGATTTGTTTGTAGCTGAACTCTCTACGGGTGATTTGTTTGCAGCTGAACTCTCTACATGATGGTTTCTTTCTCTCTACAAGGTAACTTCTTCTAGCTGATCTCTCTACAGGGCGATTTGTTTGTAGCTGAACTCTCTACATGATGGTTTCTTTGTAGCTGAACTCTCTGCGAGGTAACTTCTTCTAGCTGATCTCTCTACAGGTTGATTTGTTTGTAGCTGAACTCTCTACATGGTGGTTTCTTTGTAGCTGAACTCTACGAGGTGATTTCTTCTAGCTGAACTATCTCTTTCCATAGTTGCATGAACTCCCCACAAGGTAACTCCTTCTAGCTGATCTCTCTACAGGCTGAATTGTTTGTAGCTGATCTCTCTACAGGGTGACTTGTTTGTAGCTGATCTCTATACAGGTTACTTGTTTCTAGCTGATCTCTTGAATTCTCTTCAGGGTGACTGCTCTATTAGGATGACTGCTCTATTAGAGTATCTCGATCTCGCACTTGCTACACCAAGTTGGATTTCGTGTTATAACTCCGTGGCTTTATGTCTGATTCTTCTACACCCTTTCTAAGATGATTAGTCCATCTATACATTTTCAAAGCATTACTCCAAGCGGTTTATCTGGTAGGCGTGGCAAGCAGTCGTTTTTTATTAGCTAATCTCGATTGCATAATTGTTACACACTGTTGGTTTTTTCGTTGTATCTTCCTGGTTTTTAGCTCGATTTCTTTCAAACCACAAAAGGTTTGAGGTTCAATAGTTAACCTATTCACCCACCGATTTTCAGCTTCTTCCCATACACGGTTTACCCTGTAGGCGTGACAACATATTGGTGTTATTTTTCGTGAATAATCGCTCATAACTCTTTGCCTGCTTATCGTATTCCAGCCAAAGTTGGTACTGAGATGCGCCCCTTCTGTGTGCCAAATTTCAAAGCAATCGGATATGGCGTTCGCATTTTATAGCAGTTTTTGTAAGTGTGCGAAAAGAGGAAGAAAAATAAGAAAAAAAACGAAGAAACTAAGCCAATTTGTGAAGTCGCATATCTTGAGAACGCTTGAAGCGATTGCACTCAAATTTGGAATGTGGAGTGCTGAAGTTGGAGGGCGTGTCCACAGTAAAAATCGTCTTGTTTCATCAAGGCAGCACAGAGCTACGGAGGTGCAAAAATTGCATTTTTGTTCTTCCTGTCAATATACTCACGGGTGTTGCGCGCCGGCTTCTTGGGCCGCACGAGACACTACCATGTGTCTTGATATATATATATATATATATATAATTTGTACAATTACTGATAAATCTGAATTAGTTAAAGTATTTAAAATCTGTTTCATCTTGTTCTTCTTCCTGTGGTAAAGAAAAAATTAAAGGTTAAAAAAGCCCTAAAGCTGGCCATAGGCCGGCTATGGGGGTATACAAATACAAAAAGGGGGTATACAAATACAAAAAGAAGTGAAATCTAATCCAAAACAGCCAAGCTGTAAAAAAAGAGTGTGACCCTCAGAAAGGCTATAGTGAAAAAAGATGTGAAATCCAAGGTGGCGGCCAAGAAATGGCTGTGATGGTAGGTTAATGGTAAAAAATTTAATAACAACAATTCAGGTGAATTTTGTGCCAAGACCAAGTGGCACCTGAATTGTCGTTATTAAAATCAAGCGGTACAAAATTCACCTGAATTGTCATTATTAAAATTTTTACCATTAACCTACCATCACAGCCATTTCTTGGCCACCACCTTGGATTTCACATCTTTTTTCACCATAGCCTTTCTGAGGGCCGCACACTTTTTTTACAGCTTGGCTGTTTTGGATTAGATAATATATATACTAAGGAGAGTATCCTACTCTCATATATCCCTGTAGAAGGGCGTATCATGAAGTTATGATGTAACAATTCTGAGTTCGCCCGTTTCTCTTTGTATAATTAATTATGTCATTAATTGAACATAATATCTATTGAACATGTGCCTAACAATGTTGCTAGCAATCGAACTAACTCGAGCTCTTAGCACTTTTCACTGAACTACAAGCGTATCTTCATGGGTTTAACACAACTGCATAGGCATTTTCTTGCCTGGCCATTCGTGAATATGACTTTCCTGAATGTTGTGATTGTAAGGTTTGTTCTATAACATATATCCATGGTGTAAGGCAAAAGGATGATTCCTACCCTACGAAATCACGAATCTTGAGTTTTTATAATAGGGGGTAGCAAAACTTGATACCATACTTTTACATAATGAGCAGCCATAAAAGTACAAGAATCATTAGAATTTTGCCAACATACTTGCCATACTAAGGCCAACATTTATTAATTCCTTGTTTCCCACATCACCCGCCTGCATGCCAGTTTTCCTATTAAATTTATTTAGAAATACAAATAATTTGTGTCAAAGATCAAGATACTCTAATAGAGCAGCTATCAACTCTAATATAACACTCAGCTAGCTTACTACAGCAATCAAAACCATTACTTATCTAGTGGGAGGCATTTTACTACGTAGCTACAAACTCCTCCAAAAAGTTTGGAAAGTGCTTTGTTGTTGTCTGTGACACATATGAAAAGCCAGTCCTTTGAAACACCTAGCCTGTTGCTTGAAACACGGTGGCTAGTGGACAGTGTATTGCACCATTTTGAAGGTTCACCAAAATAATGAAATTATATTTATTAATAATAATAACTGCCCACCCTCACTACCTGATTGCTAGGTGACAGGAAACAAGGAATAATCTTATTATTTTATTTATAATGTGCAGGACTCAGAATTGAGTGTAGCGTACATGTACAGATACAATTGATTAAAATATATAGATTATTTTCTATGTTGGCCTAAGAGCTGAGGATAGTTAGCACGCTAAAACTAAGCAAAATGTTTGACACCGCCATTAGGCCCCGCCATTAGGCCCCTATTTGGTGATTATTAGTTTCTCATCCACCACCCGCATCCTTCTTAAGCTACCGCATGGTAAGCCATTATTTACTCTGTGCATGCCCAGAAGAACACGTGATACCAAACTGATATAATTTTTTGTTAATGAACGCTACAATGCGCTATATATTGCCAGGAGAACTGTTGTTTTCCTTAGCAAATTGCTGCAGTACCAGTTGCAATCGTGTTCTATCGACTTCATCAAAGCAGGCTTTCAGTTGACTGTCGAAAAACAGTTGGTGATCACAAAAAGTAGAATCAGCTGGTGAAGGAAACGTTTGTAGTAAGAAAGAAAGACAATTTGGACAAGGTCTGTACATCAGTGTGTTAATATTATAAAATAATGGCATAATGGTAATACCCTCCCGCCCGCATCATAATAATTAGAAAGGCTGGATGAGAAACTAATAATCACCAAATAGGGGCCTTAGCCATAATACATTTCTTGACCAACAAAACTCGGAGCATGTCACGGAAAGGTTAACATGACCACACCTTAAAATGGCAACCCAATATACCTTCTGTGGGAAATTTAATTGGCTCAGTGATTTAAAAATAATAATTAACTCGACCATTATACAAAAGTAACTTAGATATTGCTGTAACAATATACACCTATTAAACTACTACCTATATACTTATTACTAGCTATGTACTTAATAACTTAGCCTTATTTATTTATTTATTTATTGTTAATCAGCAGGACCCTCCAGGGGTATAATGCTGATGTACAATTACATGTGTACAATTTCATAGTTACTTAACTATATAAGTATGTACAATTACTTAATTATATACATATGTACAATTACAATAATAAACTATAAAAATATATACAATTACGATAAGTTACTTAACTATATACATAGAAGGGGCTAATTTTTGCTTAAATTCTTCAACACAGTCAGTCTCAATAATCTCATCATCTAATCTATTCCATTCTGGTACAGTTCTTGGGAGGAAGGAATATTTATATACATCAGTTCTTGGTTGGTAAGGTACTAGTTTAAAGTTGTGTGAGTGTCGGGTCCGTAATACAGTAGATTTAAATGGGAGATAACAGTTCGGTATAATTAATAAATCATGTAGTAGCTACTTTATCTAATCCAAAACAGCCAAGCTGTAAAAAAAGTGTGCGGCCCTCAAAAAGGCTATGGTGAAAAAAGTTGTGAAATCCAAGGTGGCGGCCAAAAAATGGCTGTGATGGTAGGTTAATGGTAAAATTTTTAATAACAACAATTCAGGTGAATTTGGTGCCGCTTGGTCAATTGGCACAAAATTCACCTGAATTGCCGTTATTAAAATTTTTACCATTAACCTACCATCACAGCCATTTCTTGGCCGCCACCTTGGATTTCACATCTTTTTTCACCATAGCCTTTTTGAGGGCCGCACACTTTTTTTACAGCTTGGCTGTTTTGGATTAGATTTCACTTCTTTTTGTATTTGTATACACCAAAGCCGGCCTATGGTCTGCTTTGGGACTTTTTAACCTATCTTTTTTCTTTACCACAGGAAGAAGAAAAGATGAAGCAGATGTACCTTAAATATTTCTGATTTTATCAGTAAATGTACAAATTATATATATAATACATATATTTATTACAGAACTGTCCATGGTGGTTTCTTTGTAACTGAACACTCTTCAAGGTAACTTCTTCTAGCTGTTCTCTCTACAGGGTGATTTATTTGTAGCTGGATTCTGTACAGGTGATTTTTTTGCTGCTGAGCTCTTTACAGAATGGTTTCTTTGTAGCTGAACTCTCTACTAGGTAACTTCTTCTAACTGATCTCTCTACAGGGAGATTTGTTTGTAGCTGAACTCTCTACAGGTGATTTGTTTGCAGCTGAACTATCTAGATGATGGTTTCTTTGTAGCTGAACTCTCTACAAGGTAATTTCTTCTAGCTGAACTCTCTACATGGTGGTTTCTTTGTAGCTGAACTCTCTACAAGATAACTTCTTCTAACTGATCTTTCTACAGGGCAATTTGTTTGTGGCAGAATTTTCTACAGGGTGATTTCTTTGCAGCTGAACTCTCTACATGGTGGTTTCTTTTTACTGTAGCTGAACTCTCTACAAGGTAATTTCTTCTAGCTGATCTCTCTACAGGGTGATTTGTTTGTAGCTGAATTCTATACAGGTGATTGTTTGCAGCTGAGTTTTTTACAGAATGGTTTCTTTGTAGCTGAACTCTCTACAAGGTAACTTCTTCTAACTGAACTCTCTACAGGGAGATTTGTTTGCAGCTGAACTTTCTTCATGATGGTTTCTTTGTAGCTGAACTCTCTACAAGGTGACTTCTTCTAGCTGATCTTTCTACAGGGTGATTTGTTTGTAGCTGATTTTTCTACAGGGTGATTTGTTTGCAGCTGAACTCTCTATATGGTGGTTTCTTTGTAGCTGAACTCTCTACAAGGTGACTTCTTCTAGCTGATCTCTCTACAGGGTGATTTGTTTGTAGCTGAACTCTCTTCATGATGGTTTCTTTGTAGCTAAACTCTCTACAAGGTAACTTCTTCTAACTGAACTCTCTACAGAGAGATTTGTTTGCAGCTGAACTCTCTTCATGATGGTTTCTTTGTAGCTGAACTCTCTACAAGGTAACTTCTTCTAGCTGAACGCCCTACATGGTGGTTTCTTTGTAGCTGAACTCTCTACAGGTGATTTGTTTGCAGCTGAACTCTCCACATGATGGTTTCTTTAAATTTGTAGCTGAACTCTCTACAAGGTAACTTCTTCTAGCTGATCTCTCTACAGGGTGATTTGTTTGTAGCTGAACTATCTACAAGATAATTTCTTCTAGCTGATCTCTCTACAGGGTGATTTGTTTGTAGCTGAATTCTGTACAGGTGATTTGTTTGCAGCTGAGCTCTTTACAGAATGCTTTCTTTGTAGCTGAACTCTCTACAAGGTAACTTCTTCTAACTGAACTCTCTACAAGGAGATTTGTTTGCAGCTGAACTCTCTTCATGATGGTTTCTTTGTAGCTGAACTCTCTACAAGGTAACTTCTTCTAGCTGAACTCCCTACATGGTGGTTTCTTTGTAGCTGAACTCTCTACAAGGTGACTTCTTCTAGCTGATCTTTCTACAGGGTGATTTGTTTGTAGCTGAATTCTGTACAGGTGATTTGTTTGCAGCTGAGCTCTTTACAGAATGGTTTCTTTGTAGCTGAGCTCTCTACAAGGTAGTTTCTTCTAGCTGATGTCTCCACAAGGTCACTAGTTTGTAGCTGAACTTTCTACATGGTGGTTTCTTTGTAACTGAACTCTCTACAAGGTAACTTCTTCTAGCTGATCTTTCTACAGGGTGATTTGTTTGTGGCTGAACTCTCTACAGGTGATTTGTTTGCAGCTGAACTCTCCACATGATGGTTTCTTTGTAGCTGAACTCTCTACAAGGTAACTTCTTCTAGCTGATCTCTCTACAGGGTGATTTGTTTGTAGCTGAATTCTGTACAGGTGATTTGTTTGCAGCTGAGCTCTTTACAGAATGGTTTCTATGTAGCTGAACTCTTTACAAGGTAATTTCTTCTAGCTGATGTCTCTACAGGGTCACTAGTTTGTAAATGAATTCTCTACATGGTGGTTTCTTTGTAACTGAACTCTCTACGAGGTAACTTCTTCTAGCTGATCTTTCTATAGGGTGATTTGTTTGTAGTGGAATTCTGTAAAGGTGATATTTTTTGCAGCTGAGCTCTTTACAGAATGGTTTCTTTGTAGCTGAACTCTTTACAAGGTAACTTCTTCTAGCTGATGTCTCTACAGGGTCACTAGTTTGTAAACGAATTCTCTACATGGTGGTTTCTTTGTAACTGAACTCTCTACAAGGTAACTTTTTCTAGCTGATCTCTCTACAGGATGATTTGCTTGTAGCTGAACTATCAACCAGGTAACTTCTTCTAACTGATCTCTCTACAGGGTGATTTGTTTGTAGCTGAATTCTGTACAGGTGATTTGTTTGCAGCTGAGCTCTTTACAGAATGGTTTCTATGTAGCTGAACTCTTTACAAGGTAACTTCTTCTAGCTGATGTCTCTACAGGGTCACTAGTTTGTAAATGAATTCTCTACATGGTGGTTTCTTTGTAACTGAACTCTCTACGAGGTAACTTCTTCTAGCTGATCTTTCCATAGGGTGATTTGTTTGTAATGGAACTCTGTGCAGGTGATTTTTTTTGCAGCTGAGATCTTTACAGAATGGTTTCTTTGTAGCTGAACTCTTTACAAGGTAACTTCTTCTAGCTGATGTCTCTACAGGGTCACTAGTTTGTAAACGAATTCTCTACATGGTGGTTTCTTTGTAACTGAACTCTCTACAAGGAAACTTCTCCTAGCTGATCTCTCTACAGGGAGATTTCTTTGTAGCTGAACTCTCTACAGGTGATTTGTTTGCAGCTGAACTCTCTACATGATGGTTTCTTTGTAGCTGAACTCTCTACAAGTTAACTTCTTCTAGCTGATCTCTCTACAGGGTGATTTGTTTGTAGCTGAACTCTCTACATTGTGGTTTCTTTGTAGCTGAACTCTACAAGGTGATTTCTTCTAGCTGAATTATCTCTTTCTATAGTTGCATGAATTCCCTACAAGGTAACTTCTTCTAGCTGATCTCTCTACAGGGTGAATTGTTTGTGGCTGATCTCTCTACAGGGTGACTTGTTTGTAGCTGATCTCTATACAGGTTACTTGTTTCTAGCTGATCTCTTGAATTCTCTTCGGGTGACTGCTCTATTAGGATGACTGCTCTATTAGAGTATCTCGATCTCGCACTTGCTACACCAAGTTGGATTTCGTGTTATAACTCCGTGGCTTTAAGTCTGATTCTTCTACGCCATTGAAGAGCCTTTCTAAGATGATAACTCCATCTGTACAGCAATTTTCAAAGCATTACCCCAAGCGGTTTACCTGGTAGGCGTGGCAAGCAGTCGTTTTTTATTAGCTGATCTCGATTGCGTAATTGTTACACACTGTTGGTTTTTTCGCTGTATCTTCCTGGTTTTTAGCTCGATTTCTTTCAAACCACAAAAGGTTTGAGGTTCAATAGTTAACCTATTCACCCACCGATTTTCAGCTTCTTCCCATACGCGGTTTACCCTGTAGGCGTGACAACATATTGGTGTTATTTTTCGTGAATAATCGCTCATAACTCTTTGCCTGTTTATCGTATTCCAGCCAAAGTTGGTACAGAGATGCGCCTTTATACCCCCCTTCTGTGTGCCAAATTTCAAGGCGATCGGATAACGCGTTCGCGTTTTATAGCAGTTTTTGTAAGTGTGCGAAAAGAGGAAGAAAAACAAGAAAAAAAAAACGAAGAAACTGAGCCAATTTTTGAAGTCGCATATCTCGGGAACGCTTGAAGCGATTTCGCTCAAATTTGGAATGTGGAGTGCTGAAGGTGGAGGGAGTGTCCACAGCAAAAATCGTCTTGTTTCATCAAGGCACCACAGAGCTACGGAGGTGCGAAAATTGCGTTTTCTTTCTTCCTGTCAATATACTCACGGGTGTTACGCGCCGGCTTCTTGGGCCGCACGACACACTACCGTGTGTCTTGATATATTTTTATACCTCGCCGGGGCGTACCTCGCACAGTATTGCCTTACCAGTCACAATAGCTCCCTCCAGTATGCAATAGATATTTAGTAGGATCAAGGAAATTATCGGCTTCGCGAAAATTTGCAAACAACGAGGTCGCCAAGGACCTAATCCACAGCCGGGAGTACACTGATCCTGATCGCCATTACTATGCGTGTATAAATTCGCTGAACCATCCTTTCTGTCCTGCTTTCTATCCTCCATGTCTCAAGAGAAAGTAACACCAATCACCAAAGGTGTGGTGTGATCGAGCGGAGGGGATATAAACTCGGATATCAACAACACCCACCAAAGAATACTAATAACTCACTAATAAGTAATATCCGGATTCCGTGTATGAGGTTGATTCCGGATGGTAGGCGTTATATGGAATAATAGAAGATCAGCCTCCAATGATTTGTTGTGACTTTTGATGTCGGTGAATAAATTTAAAAAGCAGCTAGAACGCCTCGCTGAAAAAGAAGGCAGGGTGAGAGTCTTATGGAAATGTAACTGTTTATAGTGTGAAGGTTTCAGTGAAGGCAACTTTAGTGCCTGGCGTAACTCCGTAAATTTCACCTTAATGGGATGTAACCCCTATTATTATTGTTGACTTTAGAGATTGTTCTTAAATTGGTTAAAAGATTCTTGACACACAGGCACTCACTGTAGGTAGATCTGCGACTGCGGTCGAACTCCTAAGTCACAGGTCAAGGCCACCAAATCCGTGCAAAGTCAACAGTCAAGGATAAAATTTCCAACCCACAATTGAAATATCATTGCTAAGTCACAGGCCAAACATTGAAAAAGGCTCTTAGTCACAGGTCACAGTGAAATTTTGGCAAGTAAAGACTTCGACCGTGGTTGCAGATCTACCTACAGCGTGTACCTACATGACACTTCCTTGTCCTGGTGTTGGTAGTCTGTTCCACATACTAACCGTTGATGGAAAAAGAGTAGTCAGCCCTGGTTGCTGGCTGTATAGACTTACAGGGGTGGCCTCGGAAGAGGTTAGAATGTTAGGGGTAGATTTAAGAACACTAACCAATATATATATATATATATATATGTATTTGATTGTAATACTCATTAGTGTGTTGCCCCTGGTGGGCTTTGCTAATTAACAATAACAATAGAATGAGGTGCGCAGCGTTCGTAATAAAATGCGGGCCCCACAAAACCTGAACACGTGTGCCATTTGTAGTGGCAAGTGTTTCGTGGTGAATCTTGTTAATCTGGAGAGGTTAAAGAATGCCTAAGTCTTGCAGTGTTCCTGAGTGTAAAAATCATCACCCGAAAGGCAATAGGGTACATTTCTATGCTTTTCCTGCTGATAAAATTTGACGAGCTGCATGGATAGCTGCCATTAGCATTGAAAACTAGTCGCTGTCCAAGTCTTCCTTGGTGTGTTGTACTCATTTTTATTTCAGATAAGACTACACTATCACAATTCTCCATATGCTTCATTCTCATGCAGTAGGGGAGAAGAGTGATGATCAATTTCATCCTGACTACATAACTACAATTTTTAGGTTCGTCAAATCAACAGAGCTAAATGACAAAGGCAGTTGGAGAAGTACAAAATTATTCTCAAAATATGAAAATCAAAAGGTTAAGAGCAGCATTGTCACAATTAGACAAGGAGTATGTGAGGAAAGATGAATCACGGAATGAAACTGAGCAATTGACTTGAAAATGAGCAAGTTTCGAATGATAATGAAGAGGCCCAGAATGCTAGCGAACATCAGAATGGAAATTAAAATAAAAATTTTAAAAATATGAATGGAGAGGCCCAGAATGTTAGTGAACTTCAGAATTACAATGATCAAGCAACAAATAAGACAGTGCCAATATTGACGGTTGACAAGGAATGTCAAACAGAAGATGTTGTGTTTATTACTGCCCATCAGCCACAGACATTACCATTCAACCAGCAAACATGAGTGATGACAAAAAAGTGAAATATTATACAGAATAACAAATTTACCCCATTCTACTTTTATTGTTAAACTTTTTGTTGCCAGGAGTGAAATCAATTGAGAGAAGCTTAAACCATTTTCAACAAATAGTCATGGTTTTAATAAAACTACATCTGAATCTTGAAAATAATGACTTGGTGTATCTATTCAGTGTTTCACAAATCAATCATTTCCGGAATGTTTTTAAAATGGATGTCATGCATAGGTCATAAGCTAGGTCCTCTGATTCAATGGCAATGTCGTGATGAACTAAGGAAAACTATGCCAATGGGTATTATTCAGCAAATGTATTATTGATTGCACCAAAATCTTTATTGACCAGCCATCTGATTTGAAAGCTCGTTGTCAAACATGGAGCAACTACAAACAACTACCATTAAAATTCTAACAACTGGCATTACGCCCCAAGGGAGAAAACTCCACCATTTACCAAAGAAATGAAGTGGTGTATAAAAGGCAAGAAAACCAAAAAAAAAAAGAGTTTGAGTCCTGTAGTCCAGTCCAGTAGTTCAGTCCAGTGAATGGATACACCCAGAAGGAAGCAGCTGAGTAGATGTGAGATTGACTGATCACGTGAAATATCGTATTTCCATATACATGTTGAATGTGGCATAAAATTGCTGAAGCAAAGGATATTACAACACCGACTCCCACTGGGGAAAGAGGTATTCTAAATTATTCCATGGGGGTGTTCACACAACAAATTATAGATCACAGATGTTCAGCTGTGCCTGTACTTGATAGTAATGCGCACTATCTTCCTTTAGTTTAAAGCTATCACCATCAATATCATGTTCAAGGATTTAGTCACTGGAGTAGGAAGGACATGGGATTTCCAAGGTTCCAATTCCATGGTAATCACACGATATAATCCCATCCAGGGATGATGCACTAAGAGAAACAGGGGATAAACAACCCACAAGTACTGATTCCAAAGTTACTGTGCTCAGGCGAAACACAAATTGAGCCTTGCTTCAGATTCATGCTCACATCCCCACACAAATAAACATGGTCAAAATAATAGCTTGAACTTACCAAGTAGCAGAACTTTTAGAGATTCATGATAACAAACTGCTTTTACAAGTGACTGTGAAGATTGTGCCACATTTCTAGATGCTGTGGCTTTAAACCGTGATGCAGTGACTCTACCAGCCCTATCGAAACCGTAATTTGGAGTTGGCCTGCTTTCTAGTACGTTACTCAAGTTTTGAGGCTTGTTCAGCATCAACATTCAGTGAGTCATAAACCTCTGTGCATTTAAATTATAGCTCTGATAAAGTATATCTAAATATTTTGCACTGTACAATGTGGATAGGCAGGTTGGTAACTCTCGCAAACAACAAACCTATCCGAATACTGTAATACAGTTGACCGAATGGAAGCTGAAGGATTAACAAGGGATAAGCCATTAAAGAAGCATTCCAGTGTTATTGCTGTATGAGCTGTGCAGCTGTTGATGATGTGGTGGTCCATCATTTACTGCTAAAATGATCAGGAAACATCTTCTTTGAACATTTTGGTTTAACAAACTGGATCTCTACAACAGTGCAAAATGTGGTCTACAGAAAACAAGCAGATAAACTTGAGCGCAATTAATATTGGTGCATACCGGTCCAGTAGTGTCAAGCCATCGGAATGTGATAGCTGTTTCCTGTTGCTTTCGTATTCAATCCAAATTATGTAATGCATCAATGTGTGAGCGTGCTTCGCCAGCACCAGCCACGTAATTGCAGTGTGTACACTATTTTTCCATCATCCCTGCATCCAACCCATGGTCTTAGAGGTGGACTACTCATGTTTTGGCTGTGTTTATATAACCTATTCAGAGAGTTTATTTTAGCTATTCATTTATTGACACATCTACACTACTTTTGCTGTCATCAACAATGTGTTATCTGATAGCTTGGTAAGAAGCACTTCCTCTACTAATCCAGCTGCAAAATACGCATACCCTTCTGTGCTTTTGAATGCTTTCAGCGCCTCCTTTGTGTAAGAACTTGGAGAGTTCAGCAAATACACGCATATATCTGTGAATGTCAGACACTCCTGTGATATTCATCAGTTGGCAGTAAATACAGTCTGTACTCATCCCTAACATCCTCATCTTGTACTGTATAATCTTTGCTCAATTATTTATGATAGGGCTAAAACGAATATACCGAATATTCGAATTTGTATTCAATTCGACTTCGTTCGAAGGAATTATTGAATTCGAAACATCGAAATTACAGTAAAGATGGCGGACACTAGTAATGAGGAATCTTTGTCAGTCTCTACAACATCAGACACTGGACTAGAGATGTACCAATAATCGGATTGGTGATCGCGATCGGTTGCTGATTTGCCTTCCATATTCAGTAATAATGGGCACAAACGCTCTATGAATCTATTAGTTTGCATGGCCAGCTATCAAAAGCCTTTTTGCTCGCTACAAACAAACAGAAAGCCTCTCTACACTATTCTATAAAACGCTAAGTTACGAGAAGCCATACAACTGCGCGTGTGAGTACTGCTATTAGTGTTAAAGTATTCTTACCCAGAACAGTAGCTGTTAGCTGCACTTTAAGAATAAAAAAACTGCACTACAGGAAAACTAAAGTGATCACCTGTGTATTTCAGCCATCTTGGTAACTAATCAAAATACGGAGTAATCCGGACAAGGAAGCATGTATCATAGTAAAATATTTGTGGTGCCTAATTGTCTGGGATGTGTAATAGAGGCCACACCACCATAAGTAGTTGTGCAATATAGTAAAGTTACATTACTTCTCTTTTCTCAATGCTACAAATCATTAGAATATGTACCATGAAACCACCTAACTTCAAAGCCAAATTTCAGGGTACATATCTTATAAACCCTGGCTGGCCATGGTACATTTAAGTTAAACCATGGCTGGCTATGGTACATTTAAAATAAACCATGGCTGGCCATGATACATCAGTCTTTTTGAGAGCCACTTACTTTGCATGGTTGTCGGATGCACCATTCTTGTTGTCGTTCTTGTGACTTCATTGTCTAGTTTATTACATTCCATTGTTACAACTCTCCAATGCTAGAGTGACCTCTCTATGTTCTAGAAGGGGTGACCACTGCCCAACTAGTTCACAACATGGCATGGTTTGAATACATAGCAGTGGAATCAGTCAGCCCAATACAAGACAAAGTGGGCTGGCCGATACAATGTGAATGTATTCCAGTATGCTTAACTATGTTCTAAAAGTATTCTACAATGTGACTACTTCACACTATGCTTCTGGTAGGCTCTGTGACAGTTTTGCTAATGATGAGTTGATATTCCTGGCCTAAAAAGAACCCAGTGGCTTAAACACAGCATTGTACAGCTCATTTCAGCTGGTTCTTTACTTTGTTTTCAGTACTGTTTTATTAAGTGTCTAATCAAAAGCTTATTATACATTTTACTTTTGTTATTATTCGGTGCTGAGTTGTGTTAGATATAGAAGAGTGTACAAGAGCCATTCTAAGTTTAGTAACCTGAGTTGATAATGTGAGGGTAGTGTGAACGGGCTGTTAGTGCATCAACTGACCTGGAAAATAAGAATGCCTTGTCAATCCTGAAATTTCCATATTACAGGTTCAGTTTTCATGCTCAAACATGTAATACTTTATTTCATTTTGTTTGTAACTCTAGTACATGTTGTTTTGTTCCAGGATAATGACATCCTGGATATTTTGCATCAGCTAAATTCATTTCCAATGACTCTAAGTATCTTGAAGGTATGTAATATCCGTATGTAGATCATGCTTGGTACAATGAAACTTGTCTATCCTAGTCAATTTTGAGTAAGTTTCTGACCTCATAGAGTAGGTTAGTAGGTGTGCATTAGACAGTTGACGTTATTATACATACACTGACCATATCAGAGTGTTGTCACTGAATTCTACTGTATATTGCTCTACTGTAGGAGACTCATATTGGGAAGACGGTGAACACATTAAAGAAACGCAAAGGCATCATCGGAACTACTGCCTTACAACTGGTAAATTCTTGGAAACAGTTGGTGACTGATGTTAACAAGCCAAAGCCTAAAATTGTGGTAGAGGAGAGTCGTGATGACTATGAGGCTGAGGAACCAGTCGATATGTATAATCGTTCAAGGTGAGCCATGATGTGTCTGTTGTATTAGTCTTCAAAGTATTGGGTGGGAGTTGGGTAATTATTTAATAATAATAAAAAAAACTGGCAAACAGAATAGACCTCAGTTGGCCACATTGAGGCACTACCGTATACGTAAAAAGTTTCGAGGTAGAAAACTTTCGTAGATGAGCAACTATGGCAAGATTCAGAGGAAAGTTTTCATAGCTAGGCAGTCACAATAGCTAATGATATGCATAATTGCTAGATTCGGAGGAAAATTTTCGTAGGTGAAAGGTGATCTATGAAATCTATGAAAATTTTCCACCTCAAAAATCTTTACATATGCAATACTGCAATTATTTTGTTAACACACACTTTTCTATTATGTGTCTGTTTGTCTGTCTGTGTTTAATCTCTGAACTCTTGGTTATATTGTAGATCTTAAGGTTGACAGAAAGTAAAGTTACATTAGAAACTGTTAGACAAAACAATTTTAGTTATTAGTGCTCTTGTTCTGATTTGTGTACAAATGTATGGAATTGTTTTTGGTGAGTTTCTTGTGCTGAACAAATGCTGTGCTTTCAAATAGTAACCATCTAAAGAAGTTATAGGCACAACATATTTTACTACTATGTAGCTAGCTGATATGCCCAATCAAAATGCTTTTAAAGCTCAGAGAGTAAACAAGTATTGTAAATTATGATTGACAGCACTTCCAGTAGGCAATGTGATATTCTGGATACCCGTGTCCATCTTTAGAGGCATTACCTTTGATACCATGATTACTGGGGCTGATCAGCTTGCCACCTTCCTTGTTAGCTATCAAGGTGTCCTTTGTTCTTTTAAGAAGGTTTCCACTATGTAAAAACGCAGGTGTTGTAATGACTGAGTGAGTGTGTGTGTGTGTGTATGTTGGTTTGTAGAGTAAAGAAGTCACCATCTAGTCTGAGAACTTTCAACATGTTTGAGGGTGTTGAACAGCCGTCATATTCACAAACAAGATCACGATCTCCTTCGCCATTATCTTCGACATTATCCCTCTCACTGTCACCAGAAACACCGAGTACTTCCAAGTACTCTCCAATTACAGAAAGAAGAAGTCTGTCACCTCAACCATTCTCTGGTGCCTCAACTGCAAAAAGAAAAGGTAAAGTTGGAACCATTGTTTCCAGTGATAGTGTATTTTGTTTACTTTCTAGTTCCTATGATGGATTCTCCTACTGAATCAGTGGCACTCTCTAAAAGGTCACGCACACAAGTGTACTCAGGGAAGAGATCGGGATCTCAAGGTGTGTATGTATGTGGATTCTTGTATTTTAATTGTTCTCCATAGCCGTCCTTTCACTTTTTGAACTGGCATTAAAAGTTTTAATGGCGAACATAAATGGTAAGATATTTTCTTTCTTTAACAGTATAGACAGTGTCTTGTGTAGCATTAGAAGAAGTAAAGGGAGTGCCATATCGAATTATGGAGCCAGTTCTAGCCAGGTAACACTTGATACACTAAATGTATGTTATATGTCAAGTGTTTAGGTGTTCACCTGCACAGCTTCAAAGACTAGAAAGCTTTAATCCAGTTAGTGTTATGTAGTGTTTTGTATCACACATAAATAGCTGTAATTTATAGCACTTTCTTGGTCGTGGCGATGGTTTATGGCACAAACACTGCCAGAAGGAATTTAAAGGAGTCCATCCGAGACCAGGACAGTTGTGGAGAGACTTATATATGGTACTAAAATGTTACACAAATGTAGTCGTATATACTTGCTGATTCCTATCAGAAACAAGTTGAAGCAAGGGAGGATAGATTGAAAAAAATATCTGACAATATTAGTGCCAGAAAAGCTCAGCAAGAACCAGGTGTGTGCGTGTATGCTATCTTGTACATCATGTGTAGTATGTGGTGTTGCAATACAGTTCGCACTGTAAAAATGGCTGAGGCAACAAGAATGAGACGTCGTAGAACTGCAACACCATTCAATAACACATTCATCACACCTTCAAACCAGCCAAAATCAGGTACCTATATCCATTTTCATTATGTACTGCTCATATTTACTGACCCCTTAGTGACACCGCTGATGAAGAAAGCACGTGACATGGCCAAGGAAAGGCATGTCTACTTGTAATCTGTGTATCTCATTGACTTGCTGTTTATTAATAGATCTATGATGTTTGGAAAATCAAGGAGATGAAAAAGGCATTTATATCACCACTCGCCCACCCACCCACCCACACCGCTCGATCCCTGTACAGCACATTCAATGTGACAATTGAAAATTTGTACATAAGAAAACTAATATATACTATTTATTTGAATAACTTTAACTTCTTAAAATATTTTTGTATGTCTGACTTCTCGTATGGCTTTGTTGCCAAACAAGTAGCTATATTTTCTGGTTGTTCTGTCCATAATTTGAAATCCATTTTGTCATCTTGAAGTGCATCAGCAATTCCAACTAATTCTGCCTCATCCTTGGCCTGTTTATATATAAATATAATTGCAAACAATAAAGTAATCGACTGTTCTATTAGACTTTAGAGTAGTTACCACAAATTGGGTTGAATGTATACGTGTTCTCACCTCTACAACGACTTTGCGCATATTATCCAAGTTCTTGAAGTAAAGTTGAGTGTTAGGGTCTTCTCTAAACTGATGCAGTACTGCTGCAGATGCGTGACATGCTTGAGCAACTATTGCTCCAATTGGCCATTTTTCTACTCGCAATAAATCTCCTCTTAGTGCTATGTACTGTACAAGGCCACAAGCGACTCTTTCTGCCATTTTACTTGGTCTTTCAACTGTCGGTGATTATCAATTTCTAGCTAACGCACACCTGTTCGTTCTAATTAACGCCATCATGACAGCTATAGTTCTTTACAAGCGAAGTTACTTTAAAGTGTAAATGTTGTGGATACCAATTGTACTAGCGTTGCTTGTTGTACTCTTATGCCAAATCCCCAGAGGTGGCTAGGTGCAACAAGGATCTCCTGCTCATAGTGATCGAGAGCCAAGGTTGAATGAAATGCTGTGCAATGTTCTTTTAGACAAGGTCACATAAAGTGACATCTTACCTTCAGGAACAGAGGTAGCTATAAACTGAAGGTGTCACGTGTATTACACATTTTATACCAGGTAAGTTGGTCAGTAATGCTGACTTAGTTGACCCAGTAGGCAGTAGCATACAATCCCATGGCCAATAAGTGGGTGTGGTATCCCCAGGCCTGCCAACCTAGGAAACAGAAAAACCTTGAGACTTGGTCTTGACATCCAGAACGGACTGCTGTATCTGCACATTATTATAGGCAGACACAGCAAGTTGCAACTGCCCCCATCCCATACGATGGGCAGGTAGGCCATGTACCAAACAACAAAAATACACATGCCCATCTTCATATGGGCATCAATATAGCATTTAAAACATGTTGTGCATCACTAATCCATGCATGGAATAGCTAGACCTGCAGTAAATGTGTGCATGAGTCTTATTTCACCAGCTAAATGTACTTACTTGAAAGTCATTGTGTTGAAACAGTTACTCTTTTATTGTTGTGAAGTTGTAACGTGACTGGACTGTGGAACAATCTTGATATAAGCCACTAGGTGCTTATAATATCACGTGATGACTTAGAGATGTGTCAATTTCATCATAGAGGCTGAAAGCAAACACATAGTACATACCATTTGTATAGGCTACAAACCCAGGAAAGCCGGTGCTCTTGTATGGGGTCTCTTGTGTGACGTGCAAACCAAGTGCTTCAGGGTTGGTAGTCTGATCAGTTCTGACCACTTAAAATCAACCCCAGACCTTGCTCCAAATACCCTCCAATGTATTGGTATTAAATAGAAGGCGAATCCTTGCCACAATTAATGCCCACCTTTATAATCACGTGATCTTGCCTCTATTATTAAATGTACCTGGGGAAATCCCCTGAGAACTGGTATTCTGAGAGCCCTGAGCTTGAAAGTGAAAGAAATCATGAGTTTTACAGTGATGATCCGTGAGACTTAACTAAAAATCCTTGAGTTTAGAGCTACTGCTTGTGAGACCTTGAGCTTGGTAGTGAAATCGTGAGTCTCACGGTAAACCCGTGAGGGTTGGCAGGCCTGTATCCCTACAGATGGCAAACACATTCACATAAGTTTCTTGAGTATGTACAACTGTATTGAGCTTGCTCATATGTGATCGCACATGATCTCATCCTGAGACTCACATAAGCAACCCAGATAATCTGGATGACCTGCAGCTGACCCACTTACAATACTGCTTTATACTACTGATGCTGTGTTTTGGTTACCAACAGTAATCATGTTTGGCATGTGCATTGTTGCTCTTTTGACGTGGATTTTGCTGTATTTGCCTTTTTGCAAAAGGTGATAATCAAACGACTTACTAGACTGTAAAGTAGTTATTGCCAGGCAATGACTACCATTCACGTGCAGTAAACTCTTTGAAGTATAAAAGTTAGAGGATTAGATCACATTTAATTAGTTTGACAATGTGAAAGTATGTTAGCACATCATAATCTAGCCTGCTGCAGCCACACCTACTTATCAGTAGTATTGCAGTCTGAAGGTATGCCATGTCTGTTGCTGTCTGCAGGCTCATGTGGAACCACACCCTATTGTATGAGATGTAGTCTAGTCTTCGGGGTAGGCCAGATTCTTTCATGAGGCACACTGCCACACCCACTTCAATATTGGAAATGTGTAATAGCAAATTTAATTTATCAGTACGGTGAGATGAAGGTTGTAGGTATTGCACCTACTTACAGGAAATGTATCTCGCTGTCTGTTAGCTTACATGGAACATGTTCACTGACTATTCATTAATTATAAACCTTACCACCGTACCCTTATACTTAACTGTCTTAACATGATAGTCAAGCGCCCAAAATGTAGCTCAGTTTTGGTTCAGTTTTAATAAAATCCTATAGTGTCAGCAGTAGTGACCCGGTCCTTGTACCTCCCTTGTTTCATTGCTTTTTTTATCTGTCGTCAAATATAACAACTTTTCGTAACATAATTCATTACCATTGCATACCACATCAAAGGAAAGAATGACATCAGACACACTTATCACACAACTGAACACATGCTCCAATTATTGTCAATGACTGAAATGCAAATTTGCCATTCTACTTCTTTTCAACCATATTATCTATGGTTCAACCTATTATACAGCTTTACAAATGAAGAACAGTACAAGAAGTGCAATCAATCCAGTCAATATTGATGTGGTATGGAATATGGTGATTCGAGTGGAACTAAGAAACTAATAATTAGCTTAATATTGGACATATTTCATCAACGAGAAGCTTGTGAGAAATCATTAATTCAACATCTGCCTGCAAATTGGTTTTCTCGTACTATAATGTAGAGCATAATGTGGATGTTATAGTCTTGCCATGCTGCCATAACACTATAACTCTATGCTATAATGCACACCTTTCTTCTGTTTGCTGCTGGTGAAATGGTCACGCAGGAGAAGCTTAGGACAAGATTATAGGTGTCTGGTCCGTTTTCATTTATGTTCTCTTTTAGTACTAACCAATAACTTTATTTGAACATCTGATGATCTGTGTTGTCTTCAGCACCACACATTACTGGTGCATCCAACACATAGCATATGCCAATGTCCTTTCATAAACCCAAGTCTTATTGCTCCACTATTTTGTTTCTCATCTATAGCTATTCCATAGGACAATATTCTGAATAATGATTAACTCTGACCAAAAAAGGAAGTCACGGTGCCTTAATGCAGTGTATATATCACCATTTGGTAAGAACCCAATGGACCACATATTGATACAACTCACTAAGGCAATGTTCCATCATGGACGTGAACTTCTACAGTCTGTATCTTGGCATAAATTGAATTGCAGAGCTAATATTTTTGCATCAATGTTTATAGTTGCATCTTTATTCGTGTACGAATCACATCATATTATAGACACTTAAAAGCAGCATCTGGGGGGAGAGGGGGTGTAGTGGTAGTGGATAACCAAATGAAGACTGATAAAAAATAACAGCTCATGGTCATGCAAGTACTGGTCTATTAACCACAGTTTTAGCAGGTACACAAAGAATCTGCTACCTTTAAGCTTTTGATACAATGTAGAGTTACGACATAATAAATTCAGAGCCAACTTTATGCCCAGTGTGCACACACCTACTTTAAGGGATTGACTTTTAAAGGTAGCTAAGTTATGACTATATGGAGGACTGTAGCTATTTCTTTACAAAGTGACTAGGTATATACCGGTAGCTAGATAGCAGTATAGGGTCAAAGTCCAATGGACTTAAGGTATAGAGCTACATGGCTATGCATGTGTGCCAAGACTAGACATGTACCTATCACTATTTGGTGTATCTGGATAATCAAAATGACTGTTCAATTAGAATATTTGTCACAAGTGTGTGTTCTGTTAGAGTAGTTGTATTATGTTAAATTAATTGAACAGAGCTCTGTATTTTAGTCAATGGCTATAGGCTTTAGTAATCTGGACAAATTTACCAATTTTGTATTCAAGTACATCACATCTAGCTGGCATTCATCTTTTTTGCTGGTAGATAGATGGTAATCTCATGCTCATTAGTTTGGGCAGAAATTTGATATCACTAAATGTATGGCCATAATGAGCCAATGGCCTATTATTAACTTATTTGTATTTTTGACCTACTATATATATTAGTAATAATGTATAGGCAGTAACCAGTCACAATAACTGATCATGTATAGCATAACAATGCATGGGCAGGGTGACATGCCTGTACTGAGTATAAATAATTCAGCTAGGTCACTAGCTAGCCCAGCACTGGTAGACCCAGCCTCAAAAATCATCTTGTCACAGACTCCACACGCTTGTACATGATTCTGTAAAGTGATTAACATTTTGTGGGCCTGGGTGAATCAGCCAATGGTAGCTATATAAGTACTGCTTGTTTTACTTTACTGGCATTTGTGTGTATCAAGAGTGACTACTACTACACAGTTTGTTATGAAGATTGTGATTATTCTAATAGAACAATCAGTTATTATGTAGTCAGACTCACTAACTGCTTTTACTGTTCTTCAGTCTCCTCCACTAAGTCAGTGTTTTAAAACTAGCTAGTCATGCCAATTCCTGGCCCAAATGATGCCATAGCTATAATAATTATCCAGCTGATTATGTCCATGTAGGGTAGGTTGGTTACATGACAATTCATTGGTATTCAGCTAATCAAGTGAGTGGAGTCAGTCAGTAACTTGTGGAGGGAGGTCATTCCATTATCTTATTACTCTAGGGATATGTTCATGTAGGCATCAATGTGAAGTGGTAGCTAGGATTGATGATGTTGAATTCACTGTAATAGTGGAATTGTTAATGTTCATATCCATCAAAGAGCTCTCCTTTGAACTCTATAGACGTACACAGTTAATATGATTGTTATGGTGGGATCCTACACTGACAGAACTAGCATAATTGTCAAGCATTAGCCATAAATTATAACTATTGTGTGAACACTACATGCAGCTACAGGCAGGAGGAGAATCCAACCTTAAAGGAAAGGTGACTGCTTAATCAGAGAATATTACACTGATAGCTGATTGCTTTACAGAGTATTCTGTGATCATGAATGTTATCTCCACTAGGAACCTGCGGGAACTGAGGCCTATAACCTGTGAATACAGAGGATCTAGGTCTGTTCTTTACTAGATTTATTACTGTGCAAACCTCACACGGAGTATAAAATGCACAGATAAACAATTAGATGTATCATCAAATATTATCCTAACGTTAGTTGCTAGTTTATAGTATGTACAAATTGAGCTGGATCCCGAAAAACAGCTAAAATTAAAAGTGGATTTATTCTCAAGGGAGTTAGCATTTCAGCCAACCAGATGATTAGTGGCGACAGCAGAGGTGTCAACAACAGACATGTACAATTTGGCTCCATTACAAGTTCAGAAAAGGGTTGTAATGGACACTGTACTTTTGTGGAATCCCAATAGGAAATGTATGGTGAAAATTTTGATTGATCATAATACATTTTTTTAGTGGGTCAAGCAGTGCTACAAATGAGCCACATTTCAAGATCATGTGTAATTGTATCCATGAGTTATTAAATGTTTTTGAGGATCCACGTACATACTATTTAGCCTTGAACTGATTCAGAGTTGTGGACAAGATCACATCATCGAGTAGTGTGTTCCAAATCGTTATGGAGGAGGGAAAAAATGAGTGTAAATAATAAGAGTCAATTCTAGTGGTCAGCTACTGAACTTCATTGCGGCCACAGGTGGTATATGAGTAGGGTAATGGTAGGTTTCAGGTATGTCAAATATAGCTTTCAGGTGGTTTCAGTAGACGGGTTGGCAAGTTTAATACTTGTAGCATTTCTGCAACACTTGAGTGGTAGGAATAATCATTAAACACAAATTTCTCTGTACTGACTTAGTGTGTGTGGCCCCCAGACAATGCAAGTATATTCATCTAGTTTGACTAGAGACTTATAGCTAATAGTTGGCCTAGCTTGACAGTATATATACTGGACACTCCGAATTCAAGTCTGGAAGTTGCGTTGTAGAAAACCCTTGACTTTGTTAGCTAGTAGCCTCTTGAATATGTTGCGACCATGATAATCAGGTTTGCTAAAATGGTAGTTATACAAGTACGTAGGACAATGTAGGACTCAAGGATCTTGGTGGAGCTCTCGAAAATAATTAATTTAAAATTGCGTGCAGAACACATGCCTACATCAGGATTATACTCCATATTCTTCAGGAAACTCTTGGGATCGTATTCTTCAGTAAAGAGTTATGGGATCACATTCTACAGGAATCCAAAAATCAATTCTGAATTAAGCGATCCCGGGATTGTATTCTTCAGCAAGCCCAATTTCAGATTTACTGATCTTCAAGATACTATTTCAAGGCAATGAAAAAGAAATATTGGATGGGTGAAATATGTGCTACTTGTATACTGTATCTATGGTGAACTGAATCATGGGGGCAGAGAATTGGCAAAACCATAATAACCTGTAATCTCACATCTGGTGTTGTGAAGTAATACCGGCAGCAAGAAAATCTGGCTAATAACCGAATCAGGTGTAGTTAATGATTCCTATATACCCATGGATAATTGATAAAACACGATCATGGGATTTTTAATTGCCCCTCTGATAAGTGTATATTTCTTTGATTCATAAATTGATATAAATTGATATACATAAAAGGTACACAGTATACATGTAGTTGCAATCACTGATAGACTTAATTACAGTAAGTCTGGTAGAAGGTATCTTTCAGTGATATGACCAATCGTGCTATCTATTTGCCTCTTTCGCTGTCCTTCCAAATTTCTCCCTCCACATGAATTCATCAAGATATTCCGGGAGATGGTCATCACATCATCCTCTTCAACTTGGCTTTTGCTCTTGACTGGTAGCTGTCTATATGCTGGGCCAGTATGAGTCCAATCAACAAAGTGAAGAGACTATGGTTAACTGATGAATGGGTATAGCCTGCTGCAGATATACGAGAACAAGCTGCTCACTAATCTGAATGTACCATTGTCCCTGGATGCATGTGTTGTTGTATGATAGGAAGAAGAGTAATTGCATTTCTTTGAGCCAGTAATTGCATGTATCCTGTTTATTTATTTATTGTTACTGCGCAGACGACAATTGCAAATGCGCCCAGGGGGCGATCAACACCAGAAATCACACATACACATAAAATATACAGCAAACAATTAGATAGACAATAAGTAATTAGTAAATGTATCTATGTTTTCTGATTCTATGACAGATACTGGCAAACTATTCCAATCTTTGATTGTTCTTGGAAAAAAAAGAATGCTGGTAATAACTGGACTGCGTAGCTACTGGGTTGAATAAAGTGGTGAGTGTGGTAGTGTCTGGTGGATCATTGAGTTGGCAAGAAATATGGTGGAATGGGTAATCCTGGTAAGTTGTTGATCCCTTTATAAAATGTTTGTAGTCAACCAATCCTGTTGCTGAACGTGACGAGCTGAAATATCCTGGGCAGTTTGGGGAGATCTTCTAATCCCTACTACTTTGTTAATTAAATACTGTACCTTAGTCTCGTGTCCAGACCCCACCCACTGCGTTGAGTCATAGAGGGGTGTATTATCTATGGTTGAGTTGAGTAGGTGGGTGGGTGGGTGGGGTCTGGGTACTAGACTAACTATCTATGATTCACTGAGCGGCCCGCCGCTTACTTTTAAATAATGCACCCTACTATTTGGATTTTGTTTATTGCGAGGTTTATTGTGCCATCTAATGTTAATGATCGAGCTACGCCCGTATTTTATTGCGTCTGATTGCAGTGCTTCGAGGAGTACCTGATTTTTGCTATTAATATATACATGCTCTGGGTACCAGTTTTACTAGCATTATTAGTTGTACTCGGATCGCTATATGCGACCTACTATCTGGTTAGGGTGGTTTCACCTCCCAAGATTATCACCTCGAACAAGAAAATGAGACGGTTTCTGGAAGAACATTGTCCGGTGTTGTATCAGTCGTATTGGCCAACCTTTTGGGCTTTTCAGGCACACATACAGACCATATCCAGAGTGTTCCTGCAGTCTTGGCCGTCGATCACTATGAAAAGGTAAATGTTCTAGCCAATTAAGTATATGGTGCTAGGGTTCGGTCCATTCTTCCCTCTTTTTCCCTCGCTTTTTCCCCAGGGGAAAAGGGGCATGGCTTATGCAAGACTGGACATTCAACAATATATTGTTGTATATTGTAGCTAAGGCTGGGGGGTTTGCATAAAGCTATATGAGAAACCCCTTTCATGGGGAGAGTTTTGTGTAGCACCACAGAAAACCATTTGTCTATGATTGTTGCAGCACCCCCACCCCACCCACAACCTGGGGTACAACTTCAGTTGATGACTTCCCTACCTGGGGTAGGTGGAGCATATCACCGATTGATTTTTCACTAGCATTTTATTGGTCCACTACTGTATGTAATTGTAACCAAGAGTTTATAATGTGGGAGGAAACTTGTATCTAAATCATTATATGGGTGTATAGTCTTGGATCTCAGACCTTATTTATTCCAGATAGCGGACCATATTTACATGCCATGCCATTATGATGTATGTAACCGAGTCCATAGGACACAATGCTTATGGGCTCCTCAATGTTGGTTAAAACTTTTGTGTTTTGTGTTGTGCATATCAAATGTTCCATGATAAATGTTAGCACGTCTTCATAGGGAGAGAATAATATTGTCAGATGGTGGACACATCTGTTTGGATTGGTGTAATGAGATGGACACTGTTGAAGACTCAGAAAGCTGTAGACCAACTGTCATTATACTGCCTGGATTATCTGGTCAGGGTTAATATTATGATAGAAGTGTTGTAACAAATCCTCCTTGTATATACAGGCAGCAGTGGTGAGAACTACATCAGCCACTTCTTAAAAGACATGTCAGAATGTAATTACAGGTAATTTGAAGATGAATGTGTTTGTCTAATATTGAGAATGAAACCCGAGAGTATTTTCAAAAGCACTTGGCAGGTTTTAATTAGTGGTAAATGTATATATAGAAACTGCTGCTTAGCAGCATCCATAAAAGGCTTATATCATGTGTTCTTTTGTTCTGATAACATATATAGTGCTTTTAGAAAGTGTTAACTGTCTCACTTGTGTAGTCAGCTCTGTAAAGTGTTGATGTGAACTAATTAATACCTTTAGAATGTGATGCCACCATGCCTCAGTCACAACTTCAAGATTATTTTGTCACCAGTAATATTTCTGTGTTGCCATATGACAGAAAATTTCATGAAAGAAAAGAAATTTGTCTAACATACCCCTAAAAGTACATGTTTAGATCTATGATTTCTTGGTTCTTGTCAATATTTAGTTTGTCAATACTGATGAAGTGTGGATTCAGTTTGTCAAATTTTAAAGCGGTTTCCTGTTGTACGGTAGGAGAATTACCATATAGCGGAAAATTTTGGCGAATTTGGCAAGTATGCATGGAATCGCCACCTGCCATTTTTCTGAACACTGAAAGTGTAGTAGACACTGTTCATCACTTTTATTCAGTGAGTGAATATTGTTACAGCAGTGAGTGGTTAGTCTTCCGCAAGTATCCCATATGGTTTTAGACTGATAGCTCAGGCAGATGGGCAATCCAGCTGCCCATACACAAGCCTCGCCACACATGTTCCAGTCAAGGTTGCAGTCTTGACATAGATACTATAGTATCTATGGTCTTGATTACTGACTTAGCAAGCTACCAGTAGTGCATGTTGTTTTTGCTATAGCTAGCTATTTACATAAGAAGAGCGCGTCGATTTGAATGAGAGGTATTTGAACTATAGTACTTCGTCTGTATACATCGCAAAGCTGTGTCACCAACGCTGTCAGATTAAAATTATGTGAGCGAAGTAATGTGATGCATTCGCCAAAATATTATTCACCAATTTCTGTCAATGATCAATTCACTAAAATTCCTCCTGCCAAAACTTTCTGTTATATAGTAGTCCAGGCTGATGTATGCTGTATATGCATACATTTTTGTGATGTGTGTTTAAGTGAGTGGGTGGGTGGGTGAGTGAATGAATGCAGGCGTAGTGCATGTGTGTGCGTATATGGCAGGCAATTCACCAAAATTCGGTACATATTCATTATGGGCAATTCTAAGGGAATTAGGGGTACCCTTATGAAAAAAATGTTTTGTATTAAATATCGGAGAAAAGGCAGTAGAGACAACATTATTAGTTTTTGTATTTTTTATCATGCAGTACATAGGGCTGGGTTGTAAATAATCATGAATGTGTATTAGTCAATTAAAAATGGTGGCACACACTGTTGTGGAAGAACTCAACCTGGAGAATAAGCCTACACTTCTGAGACAGTTCATTGTAGAGTTGTGACACTTAACCAGTTAACCGATTAATTGACCAGTTATTTTTATAAATTCAGTTATCAGTTATTTTTTTTAAGATGCATGTAGCTTAAAAATTAAGTCCTACACAAAAAATAGAGATAATTTCATTAAGTTCAGTTAACCGGATAACCGGCAGTTACGATTTGCTCAGTAACCGTTTATGATACTTTGTCCAGTTTCACAGCTCTAGTTCATTGTGGGAATGGTTAAAAAGCTTACCTGATAGAAACTGTTGAATTTCTAAGGATACTATTATTCATTATACTGTTTATATTATAGGTGGCCTCCCTTGTTTCCCTACTTTTTTCTATAATCCCTAATCAAACTTAAGATTTTGGTTGTTTACTTTTTTGTAACATTATAATGACTGGTGAACCTGCATCCAAAGAAAGGATGGCACCAGAGGTAATGTTTTCGACTGAATGTGCACCACAACTATCAATTACTGACAGACAAAACTGAAGCTTCGCTTTCAGCTATGTTCAGCATGTTACAAACGGAGAAGCACTTCTGCAATCAATCCAGTCACCATGGAAAATACGGATGATTCCTGTATACAAATGTAGGTAAGCTATTGCACTACTGTGAATTGACACCTTGGGCTGTCAGTAAAAAGAAATTGGACACAAAGGAGGACAAAGGTAAGTCTATGATGCATGCATTGTACATACTGCAGTGTGCCTGTTGGGCTGAAGTGAAGTTGAACAGATCAAGCCTGTAGCCTTAGCCATTATCAAGTTACGCTTGCCTGAAGGCATCAGGCAAGCAGTTAGCCAGTCAGTAGAAAATTCTATTGAATATGCATTTTAAAAATTTTGTAGCAATCTATTGGAAGCATTTAGGGTTGTGTTGAAGGCACTTTTGGGCTTAGTTATACCTAACCAATACTGCCAAGGTGCCAGGATGGTAATGTGAAGCTGGTTTTTGGGTGATATTTTTGGCCAGAAAATCCCAAATCTCCATGATCCATAATATACAGTACTAACATGCTGTATGATATATTATGACTAGTGAATTAACCTGCAGAAACAAAGGATGACGCCAGGCCACATATTCTAAAGTTTCATGTACGTATGAACGAGCCCAAACTATCAATTACTGAAAAGCAAAGTGGCTCATTTCACTTTATTTTCAGCTTCATTTCGTCCACTACAAACGAAGAACAGTACGAAAAGCACTTTCACAATCAATGCAGTTGATACTAAAATTATCCATTTAGTAAACACAAGGAGCTATATGCTATCTGAAAATCAACATCTGCAGTAGAGGAGAAAGAAGCGGGACAAAAAGGACAAAGTTAAGTCCATGATGGATCCACTGTAGTTGCTGTAGTGGCACATCTTGGACCTAGGTGGCAGCAAGCAGTAAAGAAATCAAACCCGTAATGTTGAGTTATGCTTGGCTGAAGGCATCAGGTAAGTTAGTTAGTTTGTTAGTTAGTAGGTACAAAATTTCATAAAACTTGTTGAAAGCTTTTAGGGTTGCTATTTGGGCTTGACTATGCCTATCCAACACAGCCAAGCAGTTGTGAAGAAAAAATGAAGCTACTGGTTTCTGGGTGATACTTTTGGGCAGAAAAAAGTACAAACTTTTATGATCCCTAATATACAGTACTATTGTACTGTTAGGGCTGAGCAATTGTGAAATTTCACAATTGTAGGATGCACCGGATTATGATTATGATAACTATCACAATGTTACAACTTTACATGTATCAATAACATCATATAGCTATGCACAACTTTGTATGAATTAGGTGTAGGCGACCTCCCTTGTTTCCCTACTTTTTTTCTACGATACTTTTCTTTATATGTTACAACAAATAGATACAAGGAAAATTAGGAATTTAAGAATCACATCAGTAAAGAATAATAAGATAAGAGAGGTTGGCTACACATGCAGACATACTAGTGGACATTTAATTCCTGCTTCAGTCTATAGCTGTGATTGTAGACGGAAGTAGGAATTAAACATCTACTAGTATATCTGCAGATGTAGGCTTGTTTCATAACTTTTTTATTTCTATGACCCATTTCAAACTTAAACAAAAATCTGGGGGGTTATACCCCAGTTCCAATCCCCTGAAATTCACTTTTTATTGTTACATTTATATGGTATCTCTGGAATTTTATCAAAATAAATAGTTTGTACATGTATATTTTCAGGTCAGTAGTATTCAACTATCGTGGGTGTGGCAATACAGGCCTGTCCACTCCAGTGTTGTATTGTGCTGGTAACGTGGATGATCTGCATGAAGCAATAGATCACATCAAGCAACGTTTTCCCAAGTCACCATTGATAGCTGCTGGAACTTCCCTTGGAGGGTAGGTACATACTATTTATTATTTTTTTAAATCATATATGTACTTATACTCATTGATTTGTGGCTATATTTTATTGCAACACTCTGCTCAATTTTTGTGTTACATTCCAGCCAAGGAAACTCTAATATTGGTGTTAGTTGCATGTGTTTGTTTTCAACTCGGTAGTCATTATAATAATCATGACATGCCATAAGTTTATAACATCGATTCATCATAAATTATGTTTACCGGTACTCTGGAAGATGTAACAGTGCTCGCATTTTCTAATGCAATATGTCAGACTTGAGAATAAATTTATAGTACATTCTACACAGACACTCTATTAGAACAATTGAAAGCTGCCCCAGTCAGAAAGGGGAGGAGGGCTTCTTGGCTGGCTAGGGAGATGAAAATAGAATAACTGAAACATTTCTAGCAGTGGGATAAAAACTGTGACTGTGAAAATATTGTTCAAATACCCTAATAGAGCAGCAATCATATCAAAAAAGGCTAATGAAAATTGTAACATTTGGAAAATTTTACAAAACACCAAATTTTAACCTTAATTCTTATGAAATATGCATTAAAACAGTGTAAAAACTACTTCATGTCCTTTTTGTAACTTTAGCTTGGTCCCACTGATCAGTTTAAAATATTTGAACAGCCATTGTTTCTTGCCCAATAGAAAATACATGTATTTGCATTATATACAAATAAGGCAAAAGTACACCCGTTAGAATCCATAATTTGCCCGACAAACCATACATAAAAACAAAGCCCTTGAATTTCTCTATACAATGCCATCCGAACATTTGTTGTAACACTTTCATAGTGGCAGTTGTTAACAGTTGACTCCACCACAATGCGCACTCCATACAATTTTCTATAGGAGAAATTCGTTACCTCAGTACGCAAACCTCAAAAGTACAGTGGGTTGACCTTACCCAAATTCACTAAACTTGGTCTCATTCAATGAGTTGAATCGTACAGATTAAGAATCCACCCAAACAAATGACTTAACTGGCCATTTTACAAAGATACATCACAAAACATGAAAAAACAAGGTTTTTTCACAATACAATTTCGTACCTGGCTGTGTAAATTCGCCGTACAAGGCTCTTTCCTCTCTTTTACATTATTCGCTATACAAAATCTTGCATATCACTCAATGTGCAATTTATCAATGATTCTGGTAAATGCAATCCCATCTCCGTAAACTGAAGTATGCGGAAGTTATGATACGTTGTTTGAAAGACAGTGTTATTTTCCGTAACTTTTAATTAAAAAATTAAATGTACAGTAAATACATCAAAGTTTTTGATATTTTCATAAAAGTGCTTTCCTAAATATAGAAACTGGGATAGAACTACTTGTGTTATTTGTACATATGCCTATGGACTCTTGTAGTGTCTATAAATGCTTTAGCTATGATCAGAGATGTAACATTGAAATCTTAGCCAAAATTCTATTGGCTGCAGATAACTAAATTTTAAAAACTGTATTAAAGTGCTATTGGCTAGACATACATATACGTTCATGTTATGTACTTCAAATTATATCAATTCTGATGCCATGAAAGCTATAATGGCTACACCTTCTGAGACTGTACTCCTCAGATCTCCTGCTGACGAAGATTCTATACTCTGGCCCTAGCATCAACAACTTCCTCCACCACCAAGGCCCCCAGTTAGTTTGGTAGTGATACCCAATTTCTCTTAGCAAAACTTGAAGAGTGGGTATAGGATCAGAACAACACTAGTATTCCAATTTTTGGAAAACAGTTGATGCATGCACATGAATAGATTGGGAGATACATGATTTAAAAGATTTCAATCCACTACAGTGCCATGAATGCAGCCAACCATGCATGGTGTTTAAACTTCAATCCATAATAACTACTGGTGTGACCATGATTTTGAACAACTTTTTTCTTGACTATGTCTAGAACACAGGTACATCATGACCATTGGTGTTGGTGGTGGGCATGGATTCAGTATATCAACAGAAAATGTGACCAGCTGAGCAAAACCTGGTTGTTTCCGCACATTCCTCAAATTCTTTTTCTGTTATCTATAGCAAGCCAAAGCTTCAGCCGTTTATGATGAATAGTCTTGGAGTTATAGCGATAGACAATTGGACAGCAGTAAATTTGATTTGTACAGCAACAATATGGCAAATAATTACAGCTACTTATTTAATTGATCACAACTCACGATTGAAACAAGCTGTGAAGATGAGACTTGGCTCAGACTGTTCAATATGAACTGGCAAATCAAAGGCCATTCCAACCAAGAAATGACATCAGTAAACCCGCATTGTAAATAAGTGCTCGTATTTCCTTTTTGTTGTACAAACACGAAACAAATATTTTCTTACTCTCCATTAACCAGCAAATCCTATGGTTTATAACTTTTATTGATTGAGGGTGAACCAAAGTGATTATAATGTGCATAATTTTTTTAATGTAGCACACATACTTTTACCCCAATATACTTTCAAAAGCAAATTTTGCAAAAATGATCGGTTTTTACTCGGCTGGTCACAAATGATATCAGGATGATATCGGCAGAAAAATGACTGAGCAGGTCGTATGGAGTCTCCAACCTGCTGCCAAGGGGTTAGACCTGACCCATTCAAATATACATCTTGGCACAGGTTCCATGTCTCTAGCCTCATGTTACAGATGGACAGTGGCATTCCAGGGTGCCAGAGCATCCCAGTGGCTGACACATCTCTATAGTAATCCTCTCTTGAAAATGCAGCTTGAACAACTAGTGGCATGGCTGTGATACAAATGTGTAGTGTATTGGTGTGGCTATCCATTCATGTTTTAAAAAGTCAAGGAGAAATCAGAAAAGTTGATCTTACATGTCTAGTACATTTGAATGTGTATTGCTAATGTTCATTTTTTATGTCCCAGTATGTTATTGCATGTTTTTGTACAGGATTCAGATAATATGTTACCTTAATGAGTGTTACAAGTTAAAAAAGGATCCACAATTGATAGCAGCATTTACTATTTCTGTGCCATGGAATCTTCACATTGCAACAAGCAGAATTCATCAACCAATAAGTCGATATACAATCAATGCATTTCTTACCAATAAAATAAGACAGATTTTGAAAAGGTAATTAATGTTTTTTTTTTAAATTGTATGGTTCAGGTTTTTTTATTTGCTAGAAATCAAGATATATTTTCGGACCGAAAAAATCTTTCTTTTGATTATGATACAGTAATGAAGGTTTGTATTCTATTGGTGGTGTGATTGTATGTTGACTGACTCTTTTTAGTGCTACTGCTTTGAAGACCTCGAGCGGCATTTAAGTTGCCCCATGTTTGGATTTAAAAATTCTGTTGCATTAAGAGATCATGGCTCACCTCATAGTAGAGTGGATGGGATTACAATTCCATTGCTTTGTCTTAATTCTGAAGATGATCCGTTTTGTCCAACAGTTGGTATGGATAATAATGTTTAAAGACGCTAATCTGTTTGAACATGTCTGTTTTCTTTCTGAATTCATAACTAGTGTATCTTTGTCTTACTCGTACTAAAATGTAAATCACATCATTTGTAAAACCAACACTAGTATGTACAAGTTGAGCTGAGCTCTGAGAAAGCAGCTAAAAAAGAAAAGTGACAAGCTTTAGCCTACCAGATGATAAATGGTGACAGTTATGTAGTCTGGCTCCAGGAAAGGATCATAACAGATTATGCACTTTACCACACGAAATGTATAGTGAAAATTTTGAATGAGACAAGAGCTAGAGTAATTCCATGATTCCATCCATGAGTTATTAAATGTATTTTAAGGCTCAGCTCATAGTTGTATTTATTCGACATGTGTGAAAGTGAAAATAAAAATTAAAAGATCATACAATTATCTGAGCCCAATATCCAGTGTTCTTCTCAGGAAATAATCAATCTAATTGCCAGACACCTCAATGTGAGACAAGGAATCTGGTTCTATTCGATCCCATATAAAAATAAAACATATGTATGCAACGGAAGTGGATGCATCCTGTAAAGCACTACACAATAAATACTTTGTCTAAGTCCTTGAAATGGTAATCCTTAGGCTACAGCACATGTTGCTGTCAGACCTTCACATGTTGCTGTCAGACCTTCAGTGCTGGTCACTGTAAAGCTCTAATAACAATAACAATAATCATCCATGATGTCAGCACTGATTATAAAGGAGGGGATTCTACTTGTTTATGCTTTAGCTTTTCTGAGCACATATTATTAAATCCTTCTTCGATTCCACCAGGCTTGTGTGAGGTTTATGTGCAAGTGCATCACCTAGTATACACCTTTATACAGATTCTCTAATACCATATAGGGGAAACTTTGGTAGAGGTAAACTTTGGTGAATAGCAAGTTAAATTGAATTCAGCGAAAAAATTGAAACTCAATCTTGCTAATCTTGGATGCTACAAGTAATCAGTTGGTGGGTTAAACTTGGCAAATTTGTAGCAAATTGCCAAATTCGCCAAATCTATATGTCAAAATATTGGAAAACTTGTATACATACTAGGTAACTTTTGATGCTGCTTTATCTGTTTAACCGATATTTATAGTTTATAAATCACAATGCATTTCTTCTCGCTTCTCTGCCACTGTTTAGTTCAATATTATTAACGTATCATTAATTAATAGAGTGGACCCTCTGTTATCCGAATCCCAATGTATCTCAAGCAATGGTAAAAGTGTTCAGATAAGTGAATTGTTTAGATAATTGAAGCCCATACATCTATCTGTTGAAATAGAAGATACACCTGTATTCAAAAATAACCTGTATTCAAAATACCCTAACAGAACAGTCATTTTTAATTCTAAGGTACAGATAAACAAGGGTCGGATAACTGAGGGTCTACTGTAGCATGAATCTGCAGCTTTTAAACATATATATGTGTGTGTGTTTCCATTCTAGCTATTCCAGAAGATGACATCCTAAACAATGAGAACATTACACTAGCTATTACTAGTAAAGGAGGTCATGTTGCCTTCATGCAGGGTGCATTACCATTTGGCAAGAACCTAATGGACCATACTTTAATGCAGTTCACCAAGGCAATGTTCCATCATCAACATGAACTTCAACAATCTTCATCGTAGATTCAGAATACATTTATATATTGTATATTATATTTTTCTACTGTTCTCTACAATGGACAATGTTAGTCTGGTGCTGTTTGCTCCTTCACAAAAAAATTAAGGGGCTGGTGAAACACAATGCTTCTAGAGAGCAATCATCTGCCATAACTAGTTGTTATAATGTACACTGTCTCTTTGAAATGATACGGGATTGTGTTTCCAAGGAAATTTGTGTGTAAACGTCATTGTATAATGCATTAATTGGCTGGTACAAAAGTTCAGTGCTAGAAATGATGTGATTTGTATCTACCAGACCCTTAAAGTGGCGGGCTAGGTAAATGTATTGATAGTATTATACACAGTGAAACTTGTTCATATAAGAATTATAGAAGGCTATAAGGATGGCCATGCACTTTGTTCAAATGAATGACCATCATATAATTAAGACAGCATCTACTGTATTGAAGATCAAGATTATCAGAATCATGTGCCTGTGTGTAAGTTTGAAAGTTCTGTTCTATAGTAAGCTGGTGTTACATTTCCACAACACACGTCGAGTTGATATTTTGTGATCTTCAATCGACATTACAGGTGTATGTATACCATATTAAGAAAGACAGTTGGAGTTGTATACTATAAGTTCAGATCTCTTTGTGGGACAGGCTGGCCAAAAGTTTTAGTTTTGTCACTGCCATTGAAAGTGGGAACTATAAATATTTAACTATATATCTCGATCGTGTACTTGTTACACCTAGTTCACTTTCACAGAGTAGCTCAGTGGATTTTACTTGTAAACCACTGAAAGATTGCTCTAAAATAATATATCTATACCTCTCTACCTGATTTCAGCTGATTCCGTTAACTGGTATAGGTGTGGCAAGTACTACTCTTTTTTATTAACAAAACTTGATATAGAATTATATATAAACTCAATAAACTATAGATAAGCATTCATTAAATGTTTATTTCTAATCTGAATGTGAGGTCAGCTAAAATTTTTTCTTATAGATTTACGGTACGTGTGACTTAACAATTTACATTCATTTTGATAAACTGAAAATAAAACACACCTGGAACTGATGTTGGTGTGACCATCACACTCTGTTCTGATGTTCTAGTTACTTGTGTTAATAGCAGCGCTAGCTAGTGTATACCTTCCTCTACAACGTTGCTGTTTCAACTGATATGATTCTTTGCACATTGTACAACCTAATAATTCTGTTGGGCAATTCTTTTGAAACTTCAGAGTATGATCAATATCAAATTTGAAAAATGACTGATAGAGTGATTCATCTTCATCAATTTTCTTGATAAGTGCTGCCAATTGTTTGGGTTCATACTTCTTAGCATCTATAAATGAGTTAGCCCCTGGTACCTGATCATATATGTAACTGTCACCATAATATATAGGAATGGCTTGAGCCAAGTAAGCATGCCAAATCTTTTCTGAAATATACTCACGAAGGCTAGGGGAATTTTCAAACGTCAATACAAACTTGTATCCTTTGCTTTTAATAATGTCCAATTTTATTGAAATAAATGAATCCGATCCTATATTTCTTGAACTTTTCATATCAGTATTATGCAAGCATTTGCCATATGAGTCAACATCAATATATTCCATTAGTTGTGTCATATAATCTTGTCTCCATTTGATACAGTGACTAACAAACATGGCAACTCCATTTCTGCCAACTGGTGGCTCCTGTCTTAGTATATCAATCAGAGGCTGTTTAATATCAGGCCAGCAAATATATGGGTAAGGAATTGCATTAGCTAATGTGTAACTAACTCTGATGTCACCCAGTGGTAACACTTTATTGCACTCCTTATGTTCTGGCCCACGATTGTATCTAAGCATTATTTGTCCAGGATATGCTGGCTGAGTTACATCAGTACCACATTCACGAATAAGTAACACATCAGCAGTTTCATAATCATACTCGTTACTGGTTAGCTCACAGACTGCACCATTAGGTAAAGTACAGTTTTTAGCCTCTTCTCCATGGGCTATGAACTGCCATCCCACAGTATCTGGTCTTGTTAGCTGGTAGTATATTGAAATTTTGGCCTGATCCTTACACAGAGGACTGTCTATGCCCACTGATGGTGTGGAACGGATTTGTCCCAAGAATCCTTGCCGTGCACTAATCGTATTCTGTTCTTTACTCCAAAAATGAGGGATTCCATATAGTAGTAGTGCTATTATCAACAAGAATACACACAGCTTCAATCGATAATTTACAATATATACACACGTAGTTTCCCACATAGCCACAAACTGACAAAGGCGCAGGCCTCGAACAACAGAACCGGAATCAGGATTGGAATGGAAAGGAACGGAACGGAATGACCAATTTTTTGTGCTCGCTTCTTGTAGCTACTTTGCCAGCGACATGTCGGTAATCCTCATATTGCGAGGCGTATATTGTACTTTACATGAGTCAGGACCGAGGTGTGACACGCTGCTTGAGGAGCAATCAGCTATAGTATTAGCTAAGCAGTCAATACCGAAAATTTTGCAAAAGATCGAAATACTCTAATAGAGCAGTCATTCACGTAAATCATACGAAAATAATTATCATGATTTTTTTTTTCCACGAGAATTAGTACTGATTTATGGTTGGACTGATTCTCCTCTTGTGTCTATATAGAGTAAATTATCTATTCTCGGACACCATGTATACTCGGACACTCGTTCTCGTAAACTGCTGGACAGAATCCTACGAAAATTGGTGTGGAGATACCTTGCATATAGCCTAACTATATAGCTACCTCAAAGTTTGAGCCAAAACGCTTGTTTGATTGTTGTGCTAGACCACATCAAAGTCGTTGCTCGAAATAATATATTCTCGGACAAAATTCAAGTATTGTCGGACACCGGTCAGTAATCCTACATCAAATACTTTAAAGACTTACCACCAAACCATCTGTTAGGGCTATTCATTAGCTATCAGCAGAGCCATAGTTTATTTCTTTCTATCTCATTTGCAGGAAGCTGTGATCGGAAATATGCGAGCATGTCACCACCTCTATTCTCGGACACGAGCTATCAGCTGGTTCCCGTACACGGTTATACCAAACCGTATGAAAATTATTGTGGACATACTTTATACATAGCCTATCTGAACCTCCAAGTTTGAGCTAAAAAGCTTTTATGGTTAGCTAACTAGAGCGGATTAAAGTTTCCACGAGAAAATTAGTATTCTTATTTTTCTCGGATAATAGCCAATGCTTCCTACCCCAAATAATTTAGCCACTTCGTACCACCACCATCTGATAGAGCTGTTCATTGGCTATCAGCAGAGCCACAGTTTATTTATTTCCATTACCGTTATGGATAGTTATGATCGGAAATATGCGAGTATATGTAATTACATCTATTCTCGGACACATTGTTTCTGTGCTGTGTGATTGAATCTTGGCTCCAGCTATTACTGGGGAAATTTTTTTACTTTTCATTGACTTGAACTACTTTAAATAGCATGTAATGCCAGTGAACTACCTTTTTGTACCACCAAAAATAGCTGGAGCCAAGATTCAATCACACAGCACAGAAACAATGTGTCCGAGAATAGATGTAATTACATACTCGCATATTTCCGATCATAACTATCCATAACGGTGATGGAAATAAATAAACTGTGGCTCTGCTGATAGCCAATGAACAGCTCTATCAGATGGTGGTGGTACGAAGTGGCTAAATTATTTGGGGTAGGAAGCATTGGCTATTATCCGAGAAAAATAAGAATACTAATTTTCTCGTGGAAACTTTAATCCGCTCTAGTTAGCTAACCATAAAAGCTTTTTAGCTCAAACTTGGAGGTTCAGATATAATATAGGCTATGTATAAAGTATGTCCACAATAATTTTCATACGGTTTGGTATAACCGTGTACGGGAACCAGCTGATAGCTCGTGTCCGAGAATAGAGGTGGTGACATGCTCGCATATTTCCGATCACAGCTTCCTGCAAATGAGATAGAAAGAAATAAACTATGGCTCTGCTGATAGCTAATGAATAGCCCTAACAGGTGGTGTTGGTGGTAAGTCTTTAAAGTGTTTGATGTAGGATTACTGACCGGTGTCCGGCAATACTTGAATTTTGTCTGAGAATATATGATTTCGAGCAATGACTTTGATGTGGTCTAGCACAACAATCAAACAAGCGTTTTGGCTCAAACTTGGAGGTATAGTTAGGCTATATGCAAGGTATCTCCACACCAATTTTCGTAGGATTCTGTCCAGCAGTTTACGAGAACGAGTGTCCGAGTATACATGGTGTCCCAGAATAGATAATTTACTCTAGCTATAGCTAAGTCATGCAGTGTTCATGCACTGACACATAAAACTAGCCGCCATATTTATAAGCTGAGACAGCTCCCATGATGCAGCTGCATGATTATGCCCATGCAGTGAATTTGACAAATTACAGTTTGCAATAAATGACACGATTAATAAGTACAGAAATGTCCAATAATTATTATAAATCAAGTGGTCATTCCAATATCTTATTGTTCTAGGAAAGTTGCTAACTGTTCATGTAGGCACCTGTTCTGACTTGTGGTGGGTGGTATAGCTAGGATTGATGATGATGAAATATTGTTATGCATGTTAATGGAATTATATACTAGTATGTAAGACGCATCATGCATCCTTTTTGTAATGATGTAATGTACGGCGTAGTGGTGACAATGTGACTATAATAATCATTTAATATCTGTTGAGGAGCTCTAACCTTTGAGTAAGGATCCTATACACTAAACTAGCATATTCAAGCATAGTCGTGCTGTATGAACAGGGCCGCCCACAGAGGGGGGCAACTGGGACATTTTCCCCGGGCCCCGACTTGAAAGGGGCCCCAGGAGGTCCCATGAAGGGCCCCTTGAATACCTGTTTAAAAGATCGATATACTCTAATAGAACAGTCAGATATAAATACTCTAATAGAGCAGTCACAGTACTCTTCAGAGGAGCAGTGTAACAAGCTTATTTATTTATTATTTATTAATGCTTTACAGCACAAGTGCTGAAGGTCTGTAGGACACCCGGTCCTACAGCCTGCTCAAAGACTTTAGCTGTGTTTGAAAAGTTGGAGAAAGGAGAAAAAATCCATGACTGGACCTAGGTAGCCTCGAACCTGCAGCCATCCGATTTACGCTCGAACGCTTACAGTAGTCTACCAGGTGGTCATGCAGGATGTTTTCTCCTTGTTATTTTTCATGTAATTATATCCATAGGAATTCTAGAGAGTAACTCATTATCTCTAAGTACCCCAAGTAGAACCAAATGGACACTAGTTTATTTATTAATGCTTTACAGCCAGGGCCGCCCACAGGGGGGGGGGGGGGGGGGGGGGCCCAGGAGGCCCCATGAAGGGCCCCCCGAATACCTGTTTAAAAGATCGATATACTCTAATAGAGCAGTCAGATCTAAATACTCTAATAGAGCAGTCACAGTATTCTTCAGAGGAGCAGTGTAGCAAGCTTATAGATAAGGAGATATGGTTGGTGATGGGTAGTTATTGTCACTGCCAGCAGGTTGTGACATTTTTTTTTTTTTTTTTTTTTTGGTCTTCACCTTTACAACTTGGGTGAAGGGCCCCACTTTAACTCTTTGCCCTGGGCCCCTTAATTTCTCTGGGCGGCCCTGTTTACAGCACAAGTGCTGAAGGTCTGTAGGAAACTTATAGATAAGGAGATATAGTTGTTGAGTGGTAGTTATTGTCATTGTCAAGAGGTTGTGACTTTTTTTTTTTTTGGTCTTCAACTTATAGCTTGGGTGAAGTTGTGATTCAGAATGGAAACCTCCTTGCCTCTGGGGCCCCACTTTAACTCTTTGCCCTGGGCCCCTTAATTACTCTGGGCGGCCCTGTGTATGAACAGTATATACAGGAGGAGAATCCAAAAAAAAAAAAAACAGGAAACACTGTTAACCAGTACCCACATAACTTTTTAATAGTGACTGCTTAATTAGAGAATATCACACTGATAGTTTATTGCTCTATTAAAGTAATTCAATCTTCAAAACAATCAGTGTGTCTGTAAGCCTCACGGTTAGTCTTGATATACAGTTGTGTGGTTCAGGGCATCTAAACGTAACCATGCAGATACCTTCTTATCCTCCTACTAATGTTGTATTGAAGGTTGTTACAAGTCAGAAATATTTTGACCTAGTGTTTGATCATCTGGATATGTCTCACAAGTCTGCAAGAGAGCGTCTTATTATACTTGTATGTCATTTGATGTCATCAGAATGCTGTCGGTTCTAAATTGCTGAAGCTTTTAACTGAACTACAGTACTCATCCTCTCTCATCGTAATTAGTCTCTTCCTACATACTCAATCTTTACAGAGATTCAAGAGGATGCAGAATATATGGCAGTACGTCTTTGTATATAGGATATATACAACATCTCAGAACACTACCAGCATCTTTATAGTGGCTTCCATTGGAGTCTCCAATACAGTATCATTCTCTATGCCTAGCCTGATGTATCGATTACCAATTTCATGAATTGCAGTATATACCACTACAACCACTTATTCTGTTTGATAGGCATCACTGTCATAATACTAGACATGCCCTTTCTTTGCTAATTTGTCTTTGTACCATCTAAAATTTTTACAAAGACATTTCTGATTACAAGACCTCACAATGATCACAGGTGGAATGGTATTATAACAATGAGAATTTTACTGCAGCTATCAATGACCATCTGTTCTTTTTTGTTTTTGTGTAATTTGTTTGATCAATTTTGTAATAGAGTTGTAGCATTTTTTTTGATGTGTTTTTTTTTGTAACTGTGTCCACTTTTTGTAGCCATCCACGTGTTTAATAAGTTTTGTACTTGTTAACTAGTTATGTGTATTTCTCTGTTTTGTGCACTGCTCTGGCAAGGAAAAATAGTATAGTAGTTGTCAATTACCAGAGGATAAAACATAAATCAATCATTCAATGTAGAGTATAATTAGCATACGCAGCTATATGACTGGCTATCATGGTGCAGGTGAGCACAAAAGTTGATCATTCCATTCCTCATTCTGATTCCGGTTGTTATAACTTGTTAGCTGAGAAGCACGGTAGTCTATGTACCTGACTCTTTGAAAAGTCTCATGGATCAGATTCTAGTTATCTTTTTGTCTACTTCAATTCGGCAATCCAATGTATTATAGGAGTGACAAGGTTACTACATTATGTGTGCTCCAGTGAACTTAATTCATTCAGAAACTCAGCTTTGCAGTTAACACTTTTAAAAATTAATATCATATGTATGTATGATTTACTGTTGTTGATCAGTGAAAAGTAAGTCACATCCTAACACAGCTCTTTCCATTTATCAGACAGCAAACTAGCCAGTCTCTTATAAAACACAGTTGCTTCATGACCCATTCCTCTGGTAGCTAAAGAACACCAATGGGATAAATGAACTGTGTGTTCCACCTCCCGGATTCATGACTCATAAGCCCAAGATTCCTATAACGTGATTGGATATTGGATCCACTGTTGGATGGGCATGTGTATATTAAAGACTCTGATATCTGTGTAGCACTTTTTCAAAACGTCTGCCCCAAAGACCATTCATTGACATATCCAAAAGCACCGTCCTGAACATTGTCTGTTTTATATTAAAAGTCTTGTCATTCAGTGGCTGCAAATGAGGTTCAACTGCTACATCATGGCACACCTCAATGTTCAACTAGACACCAACTACCCTTACCACTTCATCAAGGTACGTAGCTACATGAACCGGCATTCCTTCTTTCCAAGAGCTGTCATCGACTGGAATAATTTGCCAACTCAGTGATTGAGTCAGAAAGCATTAGCATATATAGCTACTACATACGTGTGCTGTAAAGTAAAAAATGGTATAGGCATTGCCTTTACCAGGTAGATATAATTAAGAAGTACTATTGTTATCTTGTGTAATTTTTTTCCTTGGAGCATTACTCACCCCTTGGCACATCGGCATGCCCAGCAATAATAATAAATAAAGTAGCTGATGGTGATACATGTGATAAATTGGGGCGAGCCTGATAATAGCTAGCTCAGCAGGGAGATATTTTGTGATACCATTGTAAATGTAACATCTGATGGTAGACCTGCTCCAATTGTCACCTCAGACTCAGAGTATGTGGAGAAATAGCCTCATGCTGCTTACACTTCTTTTATCCATGGATTATATTATTAGTATGTATGCTTCATCATTTTTCTGCTAACTTGAGTAGGTATTGAAAGTTTATACCAGCCTTGACTGGTCTTGACTCCCCTGGTATACTACAATGCTCACTTTTTGCCCTCCAACAGGTTTGGGCATTGTTGCTCCTGATTCTTTATCACGAGCTGCATTTGGAAAGTAACCAAAGGAAGGACCCAATGAAGACACTTTGTCCCAACATGTTCGAAGAGCAGAAATCTCACCACAAGCTGCAGCGTCAGCTGCATACCACATTTGAGTGACAGGAGTGGTCATTTTCTGATCAAGGGCACAGTAGCAAAAGCATAAAATGGCATTGTGAGAGGGTCACCTTGAGTAGTCCCGTTCTCTGAGTAGAGAACATCATCATCAACATAAAGGCAAGCTGGGTACTGATAGGTATTTATCAGAATGGTAGCACAAATGCTGAATGTTATAATATTATAATGCCACAGCTCTGTTAAGAGAATTAAAAGCACTGATAGCATCAATTAGTAACATACCATCAGTATCATCACCATAAAAGGCTTCCCTCATTGCATTCAGCATAGAACCAGCAGTAAACTGAATGACAGCCTTAGCAATTATGCACCTATCAATGTATATCTCCGCTACCCCACCTCAGGCATAAGTGGGGCTTCACAGGGGGACTCAGTTGACATGAAACTGTTGCCCCACCCTGGGGAATTTCACAACCAATAAGTGTCCAAGTACTTTTTGTTACTACTTTATACCAAGCCAAATCCCCATGTTGTAATTGGGTGGGGATTTGATACACTAGATTACGGGATATTTGATATTTGAGTGTGTCAAATTCCTACCATAGCCCTGTTATACCCAACTTGGAGGGGGTGGTTACATCTGCTCGAATTTAAAATTTCACACAGTTTGTGATTTGAAGTATTAGTCTCAGTGCATAACACTATAGATGGCAATTATTTGCTAATTTATCTCCAAATCTTTGGCATGACAGTTGTAATTAATAAGTGATTGCTGCACATGCTTGCCACATTAAGTGGTAGGCCAATTTTAGATTGCATTGATTATTACTACTACACAATGCATTTTGTGCCAATGGTAGTGGTGTAAAAGCTTGTTGTTAAGCACTTAATGACAATGTTGACATAAAATTTTCTCTTTAGAGTTAAAGAAATGATTGGCATAAAATCTTCTCTTTAGACATAAAGACAGTTTTTGTCATCATCACGAATGTCTGCACAACAGGCAATTGTAGTACACAAACAATGAGCCAGCTGCAGGATGGCTAGGACAGAACAAAGGTCAGCACATGCAAAAGGACATAGTCTCAGTCTCCAGCATCAATGCCAGATGGATCAGCAGCACCTAAAGTTTGAAGTACAGCATAACTCTAAAGACAGAACCATCTAGTATGTCAAAGATAGCTGAATGTGCTGGAGTTGCCTGTCTGGTAGCAAGCTGCTGAATGTAGTGGAGCAGCAGCTGGATGTTTAGACTTCAGAATGCCATACTTTACCAGAATCAGGTATAGTGTCATCTAAACAAAGAACACAGAAGACAAAAGCAGGAGAGCAGCAGTGTCTCTTACCAGAAAACATCAACTTTTCAAAGGACTGTGACAAACAACTATTATTAGAAGAGTCTCAAACACTTGTGTGAAAATGACTTTAAATAGCTCTGCCTTCTATACTTACTATATCTGTCCATAGTGACAATCTTTACAAGATAATTATGTGGTCCTATAATTTTGATGTACGTGTTAACTTCTGAGTTATTAAAGTACGAATATGTAAACTTCACAGAATAGACTTAAACTAGCTAAATCCTTCCTTTGCAGATAGAAAAGGCTGGGCAAACTTAACTCTAACTAGCACAATTTCTTGCCAATGTTTCCAGAAAGTATTTTAATACTGTTGCTTCACTTAATTCACCATAAGTAACCTCCGTCAGCACAGGAGTGGATGAAGGTACAAAATCTGGTAGGAAACAGGATTGATCTTCAGTTGACTCTTTATTTAATTTAAGAATCAGACAAATGAGACTAGCATCAAAGATGATGTAGCTAGATCAACAGATGCCTTAGGGCATAGATCAGGGGCATGGTTTCCATATTTGGTAGCTATAAGTGCAGGGTCATCTGTGTCACAGCCCCAGCTGTTTGGACATTAAAATGCTTCAAAATTACTGAGATTCATGATTCCATGGGTAGTCAATACTGATATGGTTGGTTAACAGTTGGTAGTGATCCAAACTGAAAACCTACTAAATTATATATTCTTAAAATTTTCTTACATTAATTTTATTCTTTACAATTATATTCCATTATGAATATTCTATTAGAGTATACTTTTGATTGTTCTATTGGAATTTTACTCTATTAGAGTATCTCGATCTTTGTTAACAAACATACTGGTAGCTATCTCCCTTGTTCTCTCCTGATCGACTTCAATGTATGTTTCCTATTACGTATACATTGTAGCTATACTGCCCTGTTCCCAGTCTGATGTTTCTGCATTCCAACATTTCAGCTTGAGGGAGTTATTATTATTACAGTATCTATATTGTATAAAAGCACTGGTAATAATTAATTACAAAATATAATAAGAGTTTCCAGAAACTGGCCCCTGATTTCTCTTGGCAAGTGAAAATTCATAATTTCCATTGGCATAATGTATACAATATATTATCATAAAATTGTTAGCATAATTTTGCTTGCAAGACTGAATACAAAAGGCTATATATGTGACCCAGTCTGGGAAAACCGGTCTTATCGCCTATAAGTATCGAGAAACGCCAGTTTTAAGTATTTAGTGTGTTGTAGCTCAGCAATGGTTGAAGCTATGTATACCAAAGTTTCACACGTTTTACACCAATTCCTTACCTTCCAGAGCATCCAATCAACAAATAAGTTTCCCGCCATTTTATAGTTTTTGAACCGAGGTTATTGTATCAGGCGAGCTCCAAAAGGGGAGGGAGGTGGGGGCCTGGATGGAGGGCAAGAGGCTAAGTGTTCAAAAAAATTGAAAAGGAAGGCGTAGGGATGAACTAGGCCAAGTTATGGGCCATTCAGGTCTCAAAACTGGCTAAAATAAAAGGAAATTCACAGCAGAGGTATTTATTCAACACCACGGAGCTGTATAGCCACATACAGCCATCCCCAGGCTGACCAGAGCTCCATTAAGGCCCCACACTACATGTACGGATCGCCACTGGGCTTGGGAAAAGCAGCCAGCAAAGCCAGACCACTCAAGTCTAGCTGATTTTGATCGTAAAATTAGATAGTTTATTTATGTAGCTTTGTGTTCTGGTCGAATCTGCTGACATGGGCGATAACACCAGTTTTCCCAGACTGGGTCACATATAGCAAATCAATATAATTATGTACACGTTTAAAAAGTTTAAAGCTCAAATTGTGATCTTTGTCATATGACATAGTCTGGAATTGCTTGTGTGAACCTTTCACTGGCATTTGCTATGATGGGCTGACCAAAATTACTTTTTTTATAGTTTCTTTGAAAGTGGAAAGCAGATGAGCAGGTTTTTCTGCACAATAATATTCATGAAAGTTTGCAATTTGCTCACAAGAATTAATGTTTCTGGATATGATTTTAAAATTACAATTATGTTGAAAAGATACACACCTTGACTGATTTGACTGTTGCATTCTGTTTGAATTCTGCATATACAGTGTGTTAATAGAAGTGTTATTGTTATTTCCTTAACTTCCTCTACAACGCTGTTGTTTCAACTGATACGATTCTTTGCACATTGTACAACCTAATAATTCTATTGGACAATTCTCTTGAAACTTTAGAGTATGATCAATATCAAATTTGAAAAATGACTGATAGAGTGATTCATCTTCATCAATTTTCTTGATAAATGCTGCCAATTGTTTGGGTTCATACTTCTTAGCATCTATAAATGAGTTAGCCCCTGGTACCTGATCATATATGTAACTGTCACCATAATATATAGGAATGGCTTGAGCCAAGTAAGCATGCCAAATCTTTTCTGAAATGTACTCACGAAGGCTAGGGGAATTTTCAAACGTCAATACAAACTTGTACCCTTTGCTTTTAATAATGTCCAATTTTATTGAAATAAATGAATCCGATCCTATTTTTCTTGAACTTTTCATATCAGTATTATGTAAGCATTTGCCATAAGAGTCAACATCAATATATTCCATTAGTTGTGTCATATAATCTTGTCTCCATTTGATACAGTGACTAACAAACATGGCAACTCCATTTCTGCCAACTGGTGGCTCCTGTCTTAGTACATCAATCAGAGGCTGCTTAATATCAGGCCAGCAAATGTATGGGAAAGGAATTGTGCTAGCTAATGTGTAACTAACTCTGATGTCACCTAATGGCAATGCTCCAACCTGATTACACTTCTGATGTTCTGGTGCACGATTGTACCTAAGGATTATTTGTCCAGGATATGCTGGCTGAGTTACATCAGTACCACATTCACGAATAAGTAACACATCAGCAGTTTCATAATCATACTTGTTACTGGTTAGCTCACAGACTAAACCATTAGGTAAAGTACAGTTTTTTGCCTCTTCTCCATGGGCTATGAACTGCCACTTCACATTTTTTGTGAGCTTGTAATAGATTGAAAAGTTGCCCTGATCTTTACACAGAGGACTGGAACCCTTGTGTATGCCCATTCGTGTGGAAGGACCTCGGGAGAGACGGATTTGTCCTGTCATCCTTGCCGCATCAGTGATGCTCTGTTCATCACTCCAAAAATGGGGGATTCCATATATCAGTAGTGCTATAATTACCAACATAAAGAATACACACAGCTTCGGTCTGTAAGTTACGCTAAGAATGTCCATTGTAACTGAGAGTGACCACAAATTAAAGGCGGCCTGCGAGGCGAATATGATGTCGCCGGCCCCCCACGGTGGAGTCTATTCTACGGAACGGAATGATGGACTAAACCACGGAACGGAACACTTTCTCAAATTGAAGCTTGCAACTTACAATTGCTGAAACTGCCCTTACAAGTTATCAAGCATAAGATAAAATGAATTAAAGGATCGATTGTGGGTTCTTGTTGGTTGTCATTAGTAACGAAGTATTAATTGTGGGATGAGCTGTATCAGTGATGTTCATCCATGGTTCATCTACGGATATATCAAGAAGGGCACTTTATGTGGGCTGTTTTGCTTATTTTGACTTTAAAAACAGTCTGGGCCGGCTTTTCAAGTCATAAGTCAGTGTACAAATAAAGCAAGCAGGAAGACACTGGTAACAGGAAAGAGCCAGCTGAATTAAAACTTGAAGGATTTTGTGCAGTGTGTGAGGAGCAAATATTTTGGCAGACCGCAAGGAGGCTATATTCTGCAAACATCACTGAAGTGTATGCATGGAGTTATTACAGCCGGTGCAGTGAACTAATGCCATGTTCAATAGTGATCTGATTTTTTCTGTTGCACAAACTCAAGGATGTGTCTGACTGTTAGCCTTGAATCAGGCTAAATGCCAAAACTCCAAGATCAACCAAATCTCAATTATAAGCCTTCTATACATGTGAAACCATGTCCATAGCCACCAGGCAAACGTGATTTGGACCAAGATGTGTGTGTAATTTCAATGTATCTAGTCAGACCCAAAATGGAACACTCATATTAATTACATACCACCTAAGAATCCTAGGATTTCTTAAGTGTAACATTTCACATGCTTCACTTCAAACAAAATAGGCTAAATTTGTTTGTCTAATTTCAAGTGATTCCCAGTCCAGCTGGTCCATGAAATTACAGTGGGATCACATGTATTTGTTACAGTGAGGGCTGCTCTGTGTTGGATCTACTCTAGAGTTGAGATTTCAAGGTACTACTCTAGAGTTGAGATTTCAAGGTAGACTGCCAATGTACCGACACTGTTGTAGCATATTTAAGTGGAGGACAAATGAATACAGTAATGCTAAATTATTTATGTATACAAATTTTTCATAATAAAATTGATATCCCATTTTGATTTGTACCTCCACTTTGCAACATATTCAAGAACAAGAAGTTACCACCCTTTTAATCTCCAACCACTGTCGTTAATTTACCAAGATCTCACCAATCTTCAGTTTGTTTTTTCCATCTACAATTTTGCTTTGGAACAATAATTATCTAAAGGTTCTAATTCATATTAAGTATTTAAATCTGTAATTCACCTTATTGTAGTTGTACTAATTTTATTGATTTGTCTATGTTTTCTTCATTTTCCTTTGAAGTTGTACAGTATAGGTAAACAAAGATAAATTTTCTCTCCCATCTTATTCTAGGATTTCTATTGACTAAGAAAAACTTACTATATAGTAATTATTTGTATACAGGCTCAAAATTGAGAAAATATAAAGAAAGTGAATTAATATTATACAGTCAGTTTGCTTTTGGATATTTAATGTCTCCAACTGCAACAAAAAATTCGATGAATCCATGCATCTCATCGCTGGTCGTCTGAACATTCTGAAAGTGATACCTCACTCAATCAACCATATATTCTGTTTTATTAGACTGAATAAAGTCATGATCACCTAGCCTTTTCCTGTCATCAGTAACTTGCTAGTTAATTTCTCTGTGGATACTATGCTCTGAAACTGAAGAAATTGAGTGGTCTTCTAAACTATCTTGTCAAGATCAGCAGAAACAACTGACATCCAATTGGCTACTGTATTGTAGTAACAAAACTTACCTTGGTCATGCAATGAATGAATTGAAGAGACCTGCTTGATATATCAGGTAGTAGAACAATCACTGCATGAGACAGCTATTAATGTTTTATTATTATCCTATTCCATTTTCCTGGAGGCTCCACCGATAAAATGCAATTTCAGCAATGATAGCGGCTAGCCAAGCTGCAAGTTTTGATTCCTCCATTCTGTAAAATAGACCCCAACTCACTACTCAGGCTGAGATATCTGCCATGAGTCCACTACTCTGTTAATGAATCATTGATGTTCACACAATATAGCCTCCTTGAGGTATCTGAATGTTTGCTCCTCACACACTGCACAAAATTCCTTTAGATCTGATGTTGATTCAGCTTGTCACCATACTTGTTTCCTTTGTACTAGTGTAGCTATATACTGACTTATGCCGATTATGCACCTATCAATGTATTGCCCCACCCCCCCCCCCCCCCCCTCGGGCGTAAGTGGGGCTTTACAGGGGGAATTGACACGAAACTGCTGCCCCACTATGGGGCATTTGACGATCGTTCAGTAAGCACCCAAATATTTTTTGTTGTAATTTGCTTCGCTATGTCAAATCCCAAGTAAATCCCGTGTTGCAACTGGGGCCAACGGTGGGGATTTGACATGATAGGTTTGTCCTACTATGGGGCATTTGACATTCGGCTGTGTCAAATCCCTACTATAGCCCCATATATGCCCGAGGGGGGGGGGGGGGGGGGGGGAGGGGCAGTGGGGCAATACATTGATAGGTGCATTAGAAAGGATGGGCCCCAGACTGTACATTCTAAAGTCAAAGTAAGCAAAAACAACTCACATACTAGTAAAAACAAGTCATCCATTAAGTTCCCTACTTGATACATCCGAAGATAGAACACATTGAGTCAGCTATTCCCACAATTAGTACTTCGTTACTAATGACAACCAACAAGAACCCACGATCGATCCTTAAATTCGTTTTATCTTTCTTGGGGTGCGTTTGATTACCTGCTGGAAGTGCCACCGATAACTTGTACGGCAATGGTAAGCTGCTAGCTTCAATTTGAGAAAGCATTCCGTTCCGTAGTTTAGTCCATCATTCCGTTCCGTTCCGTTCCGTAGAATAGACCCCACCGTCCCCCACACAGGCTCGCAAAAACGAAGGGTTATCGCTATATTCGCCCAGATATTCACCCAACTTGATGTGGCGCCTCAAAATAATAACGCACTTTGTAAGCGAGACAGATGCTAACAGCATTGAGGGGCGAGCCTGAGCAAATATACGAGAAGGTATAATGTGTGATCATCACCTATAGTGTTGTTCTAGCATACCCATAGTCTGTGGCTGGGCATATTGATTAGAGTAGAGATTTCCAACCCGGCCTACCGATTTGTCACATATATATTTGCTAATCAAAGATATTTTTTCCCTAATTTGATAGTATTCTTCAATCAACACTGACACATTCAATGAAAAACAGTAATTAGCTAATAATCTAAAGACATTGTTTTTATACTCAAATTTGTGAGTTTTACAATCATATATATATCAAGACACACGATAGTGTGTCGTGCGGCCCAAGAAGCCGGCGCGCCACACAGTGAGCATATTGACAGGAAGAAAGAAAACGTCATTTTCACACATTTGTATCTCGGTGATACCTCATCCGATTGGAACCAAATTTGCTGCAGAGTTGCCCGCCAGCTAGGGGAGTCTACATTCCAAATTTGAAGGAAATCACTCAAGCCATTTCCGAGATACGAGTGGCCAAAGTTTGGTTTTTTTTCTTCTTCGTTTTTTTTTTTTTTCTTCTTCGTCTTTTCGCACACTTGCAAAAATTGCTATAACAAGCAAACGCGTACTCCGATCGCCTTGAAATTTGGCACACAGAAAGGGAGTCCAAAGGCCAATCCTAGCATCAACTTTGGTACAAATCCGATGAATGGTTCAGGAGTTATGACCGATTATTCGCGTAAAACAAGATCGATTTGTTGTCACGCCTACAGGGTAAACCGCTTCATGGAATGAGTTGACAATTGCTATGTAGATGGAGTAACCATCGTAGGAGTGCCTTTTGGTGGTTTGAAAGGAATCGAGATAAATACCACGGAGATATGACACAAAACCCAACCTGTGTCACAATTACGCGATCAATTTTTAGGAATAAAAAAGTATTAGTTTTCACGCCTACTAGGCAAACCGCTTAGAGCAATGAGCTGAAAATCGGTGTATAGCTGGAATAATCTTCATAGAAAGTACTTGCAGTAGTACAGAAGAATCGGATTACAAACCACTGAGTTATGATTCGAAAGCCAACTCCGTGTAGCAAATGCGAGATCGAGATACTCTAATAGAACAGTCACCCTAATAGAGCATTCGGCTAATTTATTTACTCCATTATAGAATTTTATTACATCACAAGTTATTCTGTAGGGAGTTCAGCTGTAAACAGTTGATCTTATAGACAGTTCAGCAAGAAGACAGTCACCATGTGGAGAGTTAAGCAAATATATCACTATAGAGATTCAGAACATTACAAGTCACACTGAAGAAAGTTCAGCTATAAACAAGTCATGCACCCTGTAGAGAATTCAGCTACAATTAAGTCACTCTCTAGAGAATTCAGCTACACAGAATTCAGCTACACACAAATCACTGTGGAGAGAGTTCAGCTACAAACAAATTACCCTTTAGAGTGATCAGCAATGAACAAATCAACACAAATCTACCTGTAGAGAGATAAGCTAGATAAAAATCACCCTGTAGAGAGTTCAGCTGCAAAAAAATCACCCTGTAGAGACATCAGCTAGAAACTAGACACAATGTAAGGAGTTCAGCTACAAGCAATCACCCTGTAGAGAGTTCAGCTAAAACAAATCAACCTGCAGAGAGATCAGCTACAAACAAATTACCTTATAGAGAGTTCAGCTACAAACAAATTACCCTGAAGAGAGATCGGCTACAAACAAATCAACCTGCAGAGAGATCAGCTACACACAAATCAACTTGTAGAGAGATCAGCTACAAACAAATCACCCTGTAGAGAGATCAGCTACAAACTACACACAATGTAAGGAGTTCAGCTACAAACAAATCACCCTGTAGAGAGTTCAGCTAAAACAAATCAACCTGCAGTGAGATCAGCTACAAACAAATCACCTTATAGACAGTTCAGCTACAAACAAATTACCTTGTAGAGAGATGGGCTACAAATAAATCAACCTGCAGAGAGACCAGCTACACACAATTCAACTTGTAGAGAGATCAGCTACAAACAAATCACCCTGTAGAGAGATCAGCTACAAACTAGACACAATGTAAGGAGTTCAGCTACAAGCAAATCACCCTGTAGAGAGTTCAGCTACAAACAAACCAACCTGTAGAGCGATCAGCTAGAAACAAATCACCCTTAAGAGAGGTCAGCTACAAAAAAATCACCCTGTAGAGATATCAGCTAGAAACAAATCACCCTGAAGAGAGGTCAGTTACAAAAAATCACCTTGTAGAGAGATCAACTACAAACAAAACACTTTGCAGAGAGTTCAGCTACAAACAAATCAACCTGTAGAGAGATCATCTAGAAACAAATCAACCTGCAGAGTGATCAGCTACAAACAAATCAGCTTGTAGAGAGATCAGTTACACACAAATCAACCTGTAGAGAGATAAACTAGAAACAAATCACCCTGTAGAGAGTTCAGCTAAAACAAATCAATCTGCAGAGAGATCAGCTACATACAAATCACCATATAGATAGCTCAGCTACAAACAAATTACCTTGTAGAGAGATCGACTACAAACAAATCACCCTGCAGAGAGATCAGCTACACACAAATCAACTTGTATAGAGATCAGCTACAAACAAATCACCCTGTAGAGAGATCAGCTACAAACTAGACACAAAGTAAGGAGTTCAGCTACAAGCAAATTACCCTGTAGAGAGTTCATCTACAAACAAATCAACCTGTAGAGCAATCAGTTAGAAATAAAATCACCCTGAAGAGAGGTTAGCTACAAAAAATCATCCTGTAGAGAGATCAGCTAGAAACTAGACACAATGTAAGGAGTTCAGCTACAAGTAAATCACCCTGTAGAGAGTTCAGCTAAAACAAATCAACCTGCAGAGAGATCAGCTACAAATAAATCACCTTATAGACAGTTCAGTTACAAACAAATTACCTTGTAGAGAGATCGGCTACAAATTAATCAACCTGCAGAGAGATCAGCTACACACAAATCAACTTGTATAGAGATCAGCTACAAACAAATCATCCTGTAGAGAGATCAGCTAGAAACTAGACACAATGTAAGGAGTTCAGCTACAAGCAAAATCACCCTTTAGTGAGTTCAGCTGCAAACAAATCAACCTGCAGTGAGATCACCCACAAAAACGCACTTGTACAGAGTTCAGTTACAAACAAATTACCCTGTAGAGAGATCAGGTAGAAGAATTCACCTTGTAGAGAGTTCAGCAACAAAGAAACCACCATGTAGAGAGTTCAGCTGCAAACAAATCACCCAGTAGAAAGATCAGCTAGAAGAAATTACCTTGTAGAGAGTTCAGTTACAAAGAAACCATCATATAGAGAGTTCAGCTACAAAGAAATTACCCCATAGAGAGTTCAGCTAGAAGAAGTCACCTTGTAAAGAGTTCAGCTACAAAGAAACCATCATGTACAGAGTTCAGCTACAAAGAAACCACCATGTAGAGTGTTTAGCTGCAAAAAATCACCTGTAGAGAGTTCAGCTAGAAATAAATCACCCTGTAGAGAGATCAGCTAGAAGAGGTCACCTTGTAGAGAGTTCAGCTACAAAGAAACCACCACATAAAGAGTTCAGCTGCAAATAAATCACTTGTACAGAGTTCAGCTACAAGTAAATCTCCCTGTAGAGGGATCAGCTAGAAGAAGTCACCTTGTAGAGAGTTCAACTACAAAGAAACCATCATGCAGAGAGTTCAGTTACAAACAAATCACCCTGTAGAGAGATCAGCTAGAAGAAGTTACCTTGTAGATAGTTCAGCTACAACAATTCACCCTGTAGAAAGATCAGCTAGAAGAAGTCACCTTGTAGAGTGTTCAGTTACAAAGAAACCATTATATAGAGAGTTCAGCTGCAAACAAATCACTCTGTAGAGAGTTCAGCTACAAAGAAACCGCCATGTAGAGAGTTCAGCCTCAAACAAATCACCTTGTAGAGAATTCAACTGCAACAAATCACCCTGTAGAGAAGAAGTTACATTGTAGAGAGTTCAGCTACAAAAAAACCATAATGTAGGGAGTTCAACTACAAAGAAACCACCATGTATAGAGTTTAGCTGCAAACAAATCACCTGTAGAGAGTTCAGCTAGAAACAAATCATCCCGTAGAGAGATCAGCTGGACGAAGTCACCTTGTAGAGAGTTCAGCTACAAAGGAACCATCATGTAGAGAGTGAGTTCAGCTGCAAAAAAATCACCCTGTAGAGAGTTCAGCTAGACGAAGTCACCTTATAGAGAGTTCAGCTACAAAGAAACCATCATGTAGAGAGTTCAGCAACAAACAAACCACCATGTAGAGAGTTTAGCTGCAAACAAATCACCTGTAGAGAATTCAGCTAGAAACAAATCACCCTTTAGAGAGACCAGCTAGAAGAGGTCACCTTGTAGAGAGTTCAGCTACAAAGAAACCATCCTGTATATAGTTCAGCTACATTTCAAGTCACCCAGTAGAGAGATCAACTGCAAAAAAATATCCTGTGGGGAATAATGGGCATGTAATAAATATATGTATATAATTTGTATAATTACTAATAAAATCAAAAAACAATTGAAGCATTAAAAATCTTCTTTAAGTTCTTTTCTTCTTCCTGTGAAAAAAACACACGGGTTAAAAAAGCCCCAAAGCCAGCCATAGGCCGGCTTTGCAGTATACAAATACAAAAAGAAGTGATATCTAATCAAAAACAGCCAAACTGTAAAAAAAGGTGCGGCTCCCAAAAAGGCCATGGTGAAAAAAGATGTGAAATCCAAGGTGGCGGCCAAGAAATGGCTGTGATGGTAGGTTAATGGTTACATTTTAATAACAACAATTCAGGTGAATTTGGTGCTGCTACCACTTTGCAGTGCGACATCTAGATGTTGCACTGCTAAGTGTGCCACATCACATTTGTAGCATAAAGAATTCCTTTGATCTGAGGTGTGAAAGTGTTACATATATATATATCTAATCAAAAACAGAAAAACAGCCAAACTGTAAAAAAAGGTGCGGCCCCTAAAAAGGCCATGGTGAAAAAAGATGTGAAATCCAAGGTGGCGGCCAAGAAATGGCAAGCGGCACCAAATTCACCTGAATTGTCGTTATTAAAATGTAACCATTAACCTACCATCACAGCCATTTCTTGGCCGCCACCTTGGATTTTACATCTTTTTTCACCATGGCCTTTTTGGGGGCCGCACCTTTTTTTTACAGTTTGGCTGTTTTTGATTAGATATATATATATATATGTAACACTTTCACACCTCAGATCAAAGGAATTCTTTATGCTACAAATGTGATGTGGCACACTTAGCAGTGCAACATCTAGATGTCGCACTGCAAAGTGTGCTGACAACTCATTACTGCATTCCATAAACTGTACAGCTTTAATGCTTCTTACTATTGAATACTGTAGTAAAATGTATATGAAACCTATATGAGCAACATCCACTTTACATTGTGGGCTTCAGTGATCTCCTGTGGCCTACAATTGAGCCCTCCTGTGGCTCTCAATTGAGACCAACCGAATCCCACAATCAAAACTGTCTCATGGTGATAAGGTTTCTTATACATTTTGAAAACCTTACATAGTAAGTACTAGTGTTATAGTAAGAGCTAATGTGAAGCTTTGATATAGTAACCATAATGATATATTCAACCACCACAGAGGATCCTGAACAAATGCTAGAGCACATTAAAGACACCCTCAACCACATCAAAGGCATTTAACTTAAACGTGAATTTAGCAGCTTACAACTACTGTAAAAGTAACTTCAAAGGGTTAGAACTACTTTAAAAGCACCTTCAAAAGCTTAAAAAGCTACTTTGAAGTGTAACATATTAGTTGCAACACTGTAAGTCATGCACTCCTTACAGTGCTACAACCATTACATATACCACCTTCACACCTCACTTCAAAGGGAAGAGAAGGTGCATAAGTGGTATAATAGCACTGCTAGCAGTGCTCAGGAATGCAGTAACGAGAATAGGAGGTAGTATATACAAGCCATATCCCTCCTAGGAGTGATATAACTTGTATATACTACCTCCTATTCTCAACTAGGAGGGATATAACTTGTATATACTACCTCCTATTCTCACTAGGAGGGATATAACTTGTATATACTACCTCCTATTCTCATTAATGCATTCCAAGCATTCTCAGAAATCATTTGATTTCTTTGATGAAACTGTGTGATCTCCTCTCTAATATAGCGACACTTCACAGGATTGATAGTGGGTTTTAGTTTTTGTAAAGTGAGCCAGGGCATAGTATCATGGACTTGGGGAAGAAGATAGTTCATTGTTTTACTGAATGAAGAAGGTCACAGGTTAGTTTATATTAAACATGTTACATTCAATAGTCACGTGGGGATGTCCCAGACACTGGGTGTAGCGCTTAATTGATTTGGCCATTAGTGTTAATAGTATTCACTACTTTAGTTTATTCATGGCTAGTAAAGTAAGTACTTTAGTGTAGTTGAATGTCTTTACATTGCCGTTTTGACACCTGGAGCGATGTCACACACACGTAGTGACTGGGCGTGGCGCTTAATTAGCTAGGCCATTATAGACCTTATTCATTTAGAACAGTAAGCGCCCTCTGATGTCACGCGAAGTCATACAAGGGTCCCTATTTACCATGGTAATGGCTTTTCGGACGCCATTTTGAGTTCTAAACCTGGGCGAACACAACGGTTGCTATCATGTTACCATAGTTATGGTACTGCAAATGGCGAATTTGGCGGAGAACTGTGATGTTACTATGGTTTTGGTACTGCAAATGGCGAATATTGGTGGACAACTCCTTCGCAACGGGTTATAAGCGCTATGAAATTAATTCAGTGAATAAGGTCTATAGCGCTGTAAACATATATTCACTGCTCTAAAGTTTAGTTTATTCATGGCTAGTATAGTAAGTACTTTATAGTGCACTTAAGCTTCATTATGAGCTGTTCAGCTCGTATTTGGGCTTCCTGTGTTTAATTGCGTACCCACGATCGTATGGAACGCCGTTTGTAACAAAAATATACCTGACTCCAGCTACCTTATTATCGCCGATAATAAAACACCATCTTATTATCGCCGATAATAAGACTTATTATCGCCGATAATAAGACCTCATTTTATTATCGCCGATGATAAGACTATAGCTTATCATCGCCGATGATAAGACTCCAGCTTATTATCGCCGATAATAAGGCGGTGCTTATTTTCCTAGGAAATAATTAAGACAGCGCTTAAATTATGATTTCGGGTGCGTATATTTTAGCGCTTTAAAACTCTATTTATATCACACTAAGTTAGTCATAGAAGGCTTGCATGGCTGCAGCTACTTCGCGTGAATCTCAACTATGGGGATTATTTATTTATTATTAATTAGCAAAGCCCACCAGGGGCAACACGCTAATGTGCATTACAAATCACAAATTATTTAGCTTATCTATAATGTTCTTAAAAGTGTCAAGGTTAATTGTGTTGATGTTGTCAATTTTCAAGTTATTCCAATCAATAATTGTTCTTGGCAGAAAAGAATACTTATATAAATCAATTCTGGATTGCAGCTGTGCAAATTTGAGGGGATTATTGGCACGAGTATATGATACAGGGGTTGGCTGGGGTAAACAATGGTTTGGTAGCACCAGTAAGTTTCTTACAATCTTGAATAATAATATAAGTCTAGCATTTCTTCTCCTACTTTTTAAACTTGGCCATTGAAGGTAATTAAGCATATCTGTAATACTGTGTTGTTGACTGGATCTGTGCCATGGTTTATTAAGAACAAATCTTGCAGCTCGGTGTTGGATCATTTCTAATTTGCTAACTGTTGTTTGGTGATAAGGATCCCAGATAGCTGAGCAGTATTCAATAGAAGGTAACAATAATTGTTTGTATAAGTGTTCTTTGATTTGTATTGGGGCATTATATAAATTCCTTTTCAGAAATCCAAGAAGACGGTTTGCCTTTCCACAAATATAGTTAACATGAGGTTCCCATGATAGTGTATGATGGAGGCGGATACCAAGATAGGTGTGCTCTGATACAATATTCAAGGGGATGGGAAGCATTTTTTGACAAAATTGCAGTTTTTCTTCGCGAAAGCGGTCGCCAATTTGGAAACTGCTCGGAAAATTTTGCTAATTATGCCATAGAAAGGTTGGAAATCTGCATTATTACTGTCTCTCGCCTTAAGGCACATTTGGAAAATGGTGCAGTACTTGTCCAGCCCCAGTACCATGAAGTTGTGACCGGATATAAGAACAGTATGGAGAGCTTGGTAACATATTTGAGATCGTTGTCGGCTGGAGAACTAGACTAATGGGAGAGATACATAGCCTCAATGGAACGTGTATCAGAATCTTTGCGATACAGAGCTGCAACAAGGGAAAGTGTAGGTAGAGGAAGACCTCCATCTATTGTAGCAAAGGAACAACTTGAATATTTGTGTTCATTATCATTTTCATGGACTGACATAGCATTGTTGTTGGGTGTTTCCAGGATGACATTGTATATAGGAGACATCAAGAATTTGGAATGCAGGCAGGGAACTGACTGATACAGAACTTAGAACTAGAGTGTCAGTCAGAAATTAAGAATACACTTTCTGGTGTAGGAGAAAAGTTGATTCTAGGCTGACTTAAGTCAATGGGGTATAGGGTGACTAGAGCTCGTGTTCGAGATGCACTGAGGTCTGTAGACCCCATCAACACTGCTCTTAGGTGGCAGGGGGGATTACAACTCGAAGACCTTACTCAGTTCCTGGACCTAATTCCCTATGGCATATAGGTATGCACTTATAGTTGTCTATGTGCTATGTTGTATGTTGCAACATAAATATATTATTATATTAACTGTACAGCACAAAATTTTGAAGGATGCAGAATCTCTATACTGATTTGACAAAGTTTTTGACAGATATAAGAAGAGTATAGCTATAATACATATGACAACTATCAAAGTTTTCTTTGCACCATATACAGAGGGTATCAGTTTGATTTGCATGACTGTGTTTTGAATCTGCATGACACTATATTTGACCGGATTTGCGAAAAGGGGTCTTCCACCCACTTCCAATTTACCAACTTTGACAATTCATAACTTCCGACAGGAAACAGTTATTGCCTTGAAATTTAGGCAGTGGTGAGCACCAACACAGGTTAATAGATGGAGAAAATTTCAGAATTGCATCTTTCTTGAACACAAAGTTATGATCTTCCAAGTTCATAGAATTGGATGTGTGTGGAAGACCCCTTTTCGCAAATCTGGTCACAATTATGTTGTGCAGTGAAACCTCTCTAATCTCATGCACAGAGACATCAACTTTGTCAAGTCACCTGTGTAATCCGACATTGTACAATATTTTTGGATTGTGCAGTAAATTAGGAACATTGCTTTTTTATTTTTATTTTTTTTGAATTTTCAACTATTACAGCTTTTTTCTTTTATGAAAAAATGCTTGGATGCTCAAAACTTACACTCTGTGTTAGTTGGTAATGCAGCTATTAATCTTTGCCATATTGCAAAGGTTGAAAACAATGTATTTCCGAGTCTAGGGAATCCAATTTTTGTCAGATTACAGAGTACAAATGTGTCAGATTACAGAGGTTGTTTTCTATACAAAAGTGTTGGTAAATGACAGCTTGGTTAGATTAGAAAGGATCCCGGTGAAATAGCTGTTTAGTTAGAGTAATTTGGTATGGTCTAATATGGTTTTAGTATTACAGTGTGGTTACGACATGTTGTAACTGAGAATAGTTTACATTACATGCACTAATATTATGTACACATTAGGTTGACAATATATATGATAATTATCCCAGAAGATAGAAAAATTATTGAGAGAGGTATGTGATATGGTATTAATTTACAAAATGTTACTATAGCTTTGTATGTTGTAGCGGAAGACAAACGTTTGAAGTTTGTGAACCAAATTTGTCCAGTGACACCTCCAATTCTGACTGTTCATGTGATACGATGAAAAGAAGTGTTTCGAGATACCATGGAACTTTTGAGCAAAGATAAAGTGTTTGAAGAGTTTCCTCTCAAAATTCAATTTGCAAATGAGTAGGCAATAGACTATGGTGGAGTGTGTCATGATATGTTTTCTGCATTTTGGAAGCATGCTTATTTCCACTTTTTTAAGGATCAAACCTGCTTATTCCATGTCTGCATGCAAATGGCTAGCATTGGCTGTGGAATCCCTTCTAATGAGAAGCAGTTTTGGGATAGTTTCACTGTTGAGGAACTATATTCTCTGTATGATTCACTTAGTGCGACTCCAGAAAAGGTTTTGGCTATACTAGATGAACCCATTGAGGAGAATTCTACCCAAGCAGCTGTTTTTGGCTATTTAGAGCTTTATGTTGGGAACATGAAGAATGAAGAGGCTAGGTGTTTCTTGAGGTATACCACAGGGAGTTTAGTGTTGATTGGTCAACATATAACTGTTGGCTTTAACAGCTTATCAGGATTCGCCTGGCGACCTACTGCCCATACATGTGGGTGTGAATTGGAACTGCCTTCAACCTATCTCAGCTATCTTGAGTTTGAGAAAGAGTTCAATGCCATCGGTTTTAGCTGATCGATAACTGTGCTTGGGACATGAATGCTTGTTGACTGTCAGTACACCAGTTGTAGCCAGGACGCTGTGTATATTACTTTAATGATTTTTGCATGTGTGTTATGTAGCTACCATTTATAACATGATCTGTAAATAAACATTGATGATTTGGATAGTTGCATATGATGCATGTATTAGGTATTGTACCAAATACTTTGAGGGGAAAATCAGTAGTTTTCGCGGTTTTGCATGGGGGTAGTTATCAGCGAGAAGTTTATTCTAGACCTCCATATAATCTAGCTAATACATTTTGGGAGTGTTTGCAAATCCGCGAAAAAAATTTTTAGCAACAATGCTCAACCTCGAAAAATTTGCCTCTCGAAATAATTATTTTTCACTAGATCAGCTGGTGTCTGCCTACGACCTTGTTCAACTCCATACTGCAGCTGGTCACTGATGATGCCATGATTCACTGAAGCAGCCATGACTTAATAGCTAGCTAACATTATTATTAATAATAAAAGCTAATAGATCTATATACGCGCCCGAGGACATAATTTAAGCGCTGTCTTAATTATATCCTAGGAAAATAAGCGCTGTCTTATTATCGGCGATGATAAGTTAGAGTCCTTATCATCGGCGACAATAAGCTGTAGTCTTATCATCGGCGATAATAAAGCTGTAGTCTTATCATCGGCGATAATAAGGTGAGGTCTTATTATCGGCGATAATAAGTGTTATCATCGGCGATTATAAGGCGAGGTCTTATTATCGGCGATAATAAGTGTTATTATCGGCGATAATAAGTGTTATTATCGGCGATAATAAGGATGGTGTTTTATTATCGGCGATAATAAGGTAGCTGGAGTCAGGTATATTTTTGTTACAAACGGAGTTCCATACGATCGAAGCGATCTGCATGCTCGTGACGATACACTTACGTTCGGCCTCTCAGCAGTGCCTTGTCGTTGCTCTTACGACGTTACCCACAATCGAAAGTCACATGGTCTCATATAAATACACTCGCAAAGCATTCCACCAATTTCCATGTACACTTGCAGGTGATTCACCCAAGTGGAATATATCAAGACACACGGTAGTGTGTCGTGCGGCCCAAGAAGCTGGCGCGCCACACCCGTGAGTATATTGACAGGAAGAACGAAAACGTCATTTTCACACATTTGTATCTCGGTGATCACTTATCTGATTGGAACCAAATTTGCTACACAGTTGCCCGCCAGCCAAGGGAGTCTACATTCCAAATTTGAAGGAAATCGCTCCAGCCATTTCCGAGATACGAGCTGCCAAAGTTTCGTTTTTTTTTCTTCGTTTTTTTTTTCTTCTTCTTCTTCTTCTTCGTCTTTTCGCACACTTGCAAAAATTGCTATAACAAGCAAACGCGTACTCCGATCGCCTTGAAATTTGACACACAGAAAGGGAGTCCAAAGGCCAATCCTAGCATCAAATTTGGTACAAATCCGATGAATGGTTCAGGAGTTATGACCGATTATTCGCGTAAAACAAGATCGATTTGTTGTCACGCCTACAGGGTAAACCGCTTCATGGAATGAGCTGAAAATTGCTATGTAGATGGAGTAACCATCGTAGGAGTGCCTTTTGGTGGTTTGAAAGGAATCGAGATAAAGACCACGGAGATATGACACAAAACCCAACCTGTGTCACAATTACGCGATCGATTTTTATGAATAAAAAGTATTAGTTTTCACGCCTACTAGGCAAACCGCTTAGAGCAATGAGCTGAAAATCGGTGTATAGCTGGAATAATCTTCATAGAAAGTCCTTGCAGTAGTACAGAAGAATCGGATTACAAACCACTGAGTTATGATTCGAAAGCCAACTCCGTGTAGCAAATGCGAGATCGAGATACTCTAATAGAACAGTCACCCTAATAGAGCATTCGGCTAATTTATTTATTCCATTATAGAATTTTATTACATCACAAGTTATTCTGTAGGGAGTTCAGCTGCAAACAGTTAATCTTATAGACAGTTCAGCAAGAAGACAGTCACCATGTGGAGAGTTATGCAAATATATCACTATAGAGATTCAGAACATTACAAGTCACACTGAAGAAAGTTCAGTTATAAACAAGTCATGCACTGTGTAGAGAATTCAGCTACAATTAAGTCACTCTCTAGAGAATTCAGTTACACAGAATTCAGCTACACACAAGTCACTGTGGAGAGAGTTCAGCTACAAACAAAGTACCCTTTAGAGTGATCAGCTACAAACAAAACACTTTGCAGGGTGTTCAGCTGCAACAAATCAACCTTTAGAGCAATCAGCAATGAACAAATCTACCTGTAGAGAGATAAGCTAGAAACAAATCACCCTGTAGAGAGTTCAGCTACAAAAAATCACCCTGTAGAGACATCAGCTAGAAACTAGACACAATGTAAGGAGTTCAGCTACAAGCAATCACCCTGTAGAGAGTTCAGCTACAAAAAAATCACCCTGTAGAGACATCAGCTACAAACTACACACAATGTAAGGAGTTCAGCTACAAATAAATCACCCTGTAGAGAGTTCAGATAAAACAAATCAACCTGCAGAGAGATCAGCTACAAACAAATCACCTTTTAGATAGTTCAGCTACAAACAAATTACTTTGTAGAGAGATCGGCTACAAACAAATCAACCTGCAGAGAGATCAGCTATACACAATTCAACTTGTATAGAGATCAGCTACAAACAAATCACCCTGTAGAGAGATCAGCTACAAACTAGACACAATGTAAGGAGTTCAACTACAAGCAAATCACCCTGTAGAGAGTTCAGCTACAAACAAACCAACCTGTAGAGCAATCAGCTAGAAACAAATCACCCTGAAGAGAGGTCAGCTACAAAAAATCACCCTGTAGAGATATCAGCTAGAAACAAATCACCCTGAAGAGAGGTCAGTTACAAAAAATCACCTTGTAGAGAGATCAACTACAAACAAAACACTTTGCAGAGAGCTCAGCTACAAACAAATCAACCTGTAGAGAGATCATCTAGAAACAAATCAACCTGCAGAGTGATCAGCTACAAACAAATCAGCTTGTAGAGAGATCAGTTACACACAAATCAACCTGTAGAGAGATAAGCTAGAAACAAATCACCCTGTAGAGAGTTCAGCTAAAACAAATCAATCTGCAGAGAGATCAGCTACATACAAATCACCATATAGATAGCTCAGCTACAAACAAATTACCTTGTAGAGAGATCGACTACAAACAAATAACCCTGCAGAGAGATCAGCTACACACAAATCAACTTGTATAGAGATCAGCTACAAACAAATCACCCTGTAGAGAGATCAGCTACAAACTAGACACAAAGTAAGGAGTTCAGCTACAAGCAAATTACCCTTTAGAGAGTTCATCTACAAACAAATCAACCTGTAGAGCAATCAGCTAGAAAAAAATCACCCTGAAGAGAGGTCAGCTACAAAAATCACCCTGTAGAGAGATCAGCTAGAAACAAATCACCCTGTAGAGAGTTCAGCTACAAGCAAAACACCCTGTAGAGAGTTCAGCAACAAAGAAACCACCATGTAGAGAGTTCAGCTGCAAACGAATCACCTTATAGAGAGTTCAGCTACAAACAAATTACCTTGTAGAGAGATCGGCTACAAATTAATCAACCTGCAGAGAGATCAGCTACACTCAAATCAACTTGTAGAGAGATTAGCTACAAACAAATCACCCTGTAGAGAGATCAGCTAGAAACTAGACACAATGTAAGGAGTTCAGCTACAAGCAAATCACCCTTTAGTGAGTTCAGCTACAAAACAATCAACCTGCAGTGAGATCACCTACAAAAAAGCACCTTGTACAGAGTTCAGCTACAAACAAATTACCTTGTAGAGAGATCGTCTACAAACAAATCAACCTGTAGAAAGATCAGCCACACACAAATCACCCTGTAGAGAGATCAGCTAGAAACTAGACACAATGTAAGGGGTTCAGCTACAAGTAAATCACCCTGTAGAGAGTTCAGCTAAAACAAATCAACCTGCAGAGAGATCAGCTACAAATAAATCACCTTATAGACAGTTCAGTTACAAACAAATTACCTTGTAGAGAGATCGGCTACAAATTAATCAACCTGCAGAGAGATCAGCTACACACAAATAAACTTGTAGAGAGATCAGCTACAAACAAATCACCCTGTAGAGAGATCAGCTAGAAACTAGACACAATGCAAGGAGTTCAGCTACAAGCAAAATCACCCTTTAGTGAGTTCAGCTGCAAACAAATCAACCTGCAGTGAGATCACCCACAAAAATGCACTTGTACAGAGTTCAGTTACAAACAAATTACCCTGTAGAGAGATCAGGTAGAAGAATTCACCTTGTAGAGAGTTCAGCAACAAAGAAACCACCATGTAGAGATTTCAGCTGCAAACAAATCACCCAGTAGAAAGATCAGCTAGAAGAAGTTACCTTGTAGAGAGTTCAGTTACAAAGAAACCATCATATAGAGAGTTCAGCTACAAAGAAATTACCCCATAGAGAGTTCATCTAGAAGAAGTCACCTTGTAAAGAGTTCAGCTACAAAGAAACCATCATGTACAGAGTTCAGCTACAAAGAAACCACCATGTAGAGTGTTTAGCTGCAAAAAATTACCTGTAGAGAGTTCAGCTAGAAACAAATCACCCTGTAGAGAGATCAGCTAAAAGAGGTCACCTTGTAGAGAGTTCAGCTACAAAGAAACCACCACATAAAGAGTTCAGCTGCAAATAAATCACTTGTAGAGAGTTCAGCTACAAGTAAATCCCCCTGTAGAGGGATCAGCTAGAAGAAGTCACCTTGAAGAGAGTTCAGCTACAAAGAAACCATCATGCAGAGAGTTCAGTTACAAACAAATCACCCTGTAGAGAGATCAGCTAGAAGAAGTTACCTTATAGATAGTTCAGCTACAACAATTCACCCTGTAGAAAGATCAGCTAGAAGAAGTCACCTTGTAGAGTGTTCAGTTACAAAGAAACCATTATGTAGAGAGTTCAGCTGCAAACAAATCACTCTGTAGAGAGTTCAGCTACAAAGAAACCGCCATGTAGAGAGTTCAGCCTCAAACAAACCACCTTGTAGAGAATTCAACTACAACAAATCACCCTGTAGAGAAGAAGTTACCTTGTAGAGAGTTCAGCTACAAAGAAACCATCATGTAGGGAGTTCAGCTACAAAGAAACCACCATGTAGAGAATTTAGCTGCAAACAAATCACCTGCAGAGAGTTCAGCTAGAAACAAATCACCCCGTAGAGAGATCAGCTGGACAAAGTCACCTTGTAGAGAGTTCAGCTACAAAGGAACCATCATGTAGAGAGTTCAGCTGCAAACAAATCACCCTGTAGAGAGTTCAGCTAGACGAAGTCACCTTATGGAGAGTTCAGCTACAAAGAAACCATCATGTAGAGAGTTCTGCTACAAACAAACCACCATGTAGAGAGTTTAGCTGCAAACAAATCACCTGTAGAGAGTTCAGCTAGAAACAAATCACCCTGTAGAGAGACCAGCTAGAAGAGGTCACCTTGTAGAGAGTTCAGCTACAAAGAAACCATCCTGTATATAGTTCAGCTACATTTCAAGTCACCCAGTAGAGAGATCAACTGCAAAAAAATATCCTGTGGGGAATAATGGGCATGTAATAAACATATGTATATAATTTGTATAATTACTAATAAAATCAAAAACAATTGAAGCATTAAAAATCTTCTTTAAGTTTTTTTCTTCTTCCTGTGGTAAAGAAAAAAACACATGGGTTAAAAAAGCCCCAAAGCCAGCCATAGGCCGGCTTTGCAGTATACAAATACAAAAAGAAGTGATATCTAATCAAAAACAGCCAAGCTGTAAAAAAAGGTGCGGCCCCCAAAAAGGCCATGGTGAAAAAAGATGTGAAATCCAAGGTGGCGGCCAAGAAATGGCTGTGATGGTAGGTTAATGGTTACATTTTAATAACGACAATTCAGGTGAATTTTGTGCCGCTTGGTCTTGGCACCAAATTCACCTGAATTGTCGTTATTAAAATGTAACCATTAACCTACCATCACAGCCATTTCTTGGCCGCCACCTTGGATTTCACATCTTTTTTCACCATGGCCTTTTTGGGGGCCGCACCTTTTTTTACAGCTTGGCTGTTTTTGATTAGATTAGTTGTAACATGGGCACTTGTGATTTGCCTGAAATATACACACTCGCACTCGGGCTGCGCCCTCGTGCTTGTGTGTATATTTCAGGCAAATCACTCGTGCCCATGTTACAACTACTACATATACACCCCTTCAACAAATGTTTCACAAGCTGCTGTTCTAGTATGTAGTAACCAATGCTTCGTACTTCGTAATGCACTTTACCGAATTGAATTTCATCCAGTATTTATTGAAATACGCGAAATCAAAGTTTGAGAAAGAAAAAAAAACTAGAAACACACGTAGCTAGTAATAAGTATATATAGTTAGGTAATAAGTAGTAGCATGGTGTAGTTTTCAGTATGTACGTATGTTTCTAGTTACTGTAATAAAAAAAATAAAATAAAGTTTGAGAAATAAAATTCCCCAATGGGAGCCCATACAAAAATTCTGTACAACATAATGTATGGGAAAACACGGGATTTTACAGCACCACTTGTAGTCAAATGTTACCTACAGATGTATACGAGTATACCAGAGTAGAATACTCTCCTCAGTATACTTATATTATGCACTCTTGCTTAATTTGATGTAAGGAAATTGTAGTGTACTACGTACACTTTACTTGCATGGGTAATGCTCCACATATAATGCATGTTGTATGAAGAAGGTAGTTGCACAGTTCATTGTAGGGCTATAATAAATAAATAAATGGGTACTAGTTAAGGATTTTAGTATTCGGATAGTAAAATTGGTACCAAGTAATCGTTGAGAACATGTGATCTAATATTAATGAGCTCACATGATGCATTTGTTATCTGGCAGTGACGCTGTGGAGTTTGATTGAAGCATTTTGGTTGTCAAGAACATTTACTGGGTACTTTAATGCAGTGCATTATCATCACTGTTATTTAAAAGCTTTAAACTGCATATGATATGCTTCGATATAGGTATGGTAAGTATTTGTGATTACTTGATCATCAATGCTAGAGAGTACTCGAATACTAAAAATCCATGATCGTTTCAACCCTAGTTCCTTGTATTGGAACCACCAGAATACAATTACGTGGTCTTGCTATTGTGCATCTTAGCTACCTTCTGGACCTACAGTGCAATCACTACAATGTGATGGTCTTATTAATGAGGTCATGAAGTATGCCTCAGTTTGGTCACTGCCCATACAAAGACCACATTGTAATAGTGAGTTAGTAGTTATACTCCATTCATTGTCTAGCATACACACTATGAACATTTCCTAACAGGGATGTCACATAGACACAGGAATATCTGCAACTGCCATATCAAACTATTGTCCAGTCAAAGTATTCCCCAATGTGGAACTTTTCCAAGTGTTTCAATTGTGTTTACACTTTTCAATTGTGGGTTTCAGACTTCATCCTTGACTGTAGCACAAACTTAGCAGCCTTAGCCTTTGACTGCAGATACAGATTAACCATTCAACTACAGGTCAGCACTTGCATTCCTTCTACCCCCCCCCCCCCCCCCCCCCCCCCCAACTCGTGTTAATTTTTACTTTCTGGTTTATAGTGTAGTGTATCTAGCAACTCACGAAACTACTGTCATGTATGTTGGTATACCCTGCTTACCATCTCTAGCGAAGTCCCGGCGATGCTGGCATTATTATTATTATTAATACTTTACAGAACTGTACAGATCAATAAACAAAATTAAACTATATTTAAGAGCTTATAACAATTAAATTACAGAACTGAAGGTCTACCAGTGTCTTGCACTGGTAGCCATAATTAATTACTTACAAATTACAATAAGCTATATAACTACAAATAATAATTACAAGGGGTAGCTATAAAGAGTACAATTAAAGAATAAAATAGTTTGTAGGAGCTGGAATGTTTAAACATTTGGAACAGGGGCAACGTAAATAAAAAGTACATAGGTTATTACTGTCAAAATTGTTAACAAAATGATTCCAAAAATAATTCTTGAGTTTGAATTTGATAGTTAGGAGGGTTTGGGATAAGTCAATTAATGGTAAGCTGTTCCACAATCTGGGTATACGGTAGAAGTAGGAATTCATTACACTGTTTTTAGATGCTATCATGTGTCTAAGTTTGTAACCTGCTGATCTTGTGGGTCCAGAGATAAATTCTACAAAGTTTAATATGTTGAACTTTTCAGATGGAAATTTTACTGATTTTATAAAAAACATGATGTCAGCTAAATCGTAAATATATATATACATCAGTGGAAGAAGTTTCAGTCTCAAAAGCCTTTCTTTGTAGTTACTGGTGTAGTCATTAAGAATATATTTGGTTGCCCTCTTTTGTACTCTTTCTAACAGTTCAATATCAGATAGTAAATATGGTTTCCACAAGCAAGAACAATACATTAAAGTAGATCTAATCATTGAAACATACAGATTCTTCCTAGTCTCCAAACAGTAACTTTCCTTAAATATGCGGCGAAGTAATCCAAAAGATTTATAAGCTTTAGAAGTAATGTCTTGATAGTGTAATCTACATGATAAACTATCAGAGAAATAGATACCAAGATCTTTACAGCTATCAGAGCAAGGAATGGTATTTCCATTGATGGTATAAAATGAATTAAATATGTTGTGATAACGTAAAAATATAAATTTTGGAACACTGAAGGCAAGGTTATTGTTATTACTCCAATGAGAAACTGATGACAAATCTTCTTGAAATCTATGGATGTCCAACTCAGACTTTATTTTCATAAAGCACTTTGTATCATCAGCAAAGACAAACATATTTGATGAATGAATAGCAGAGGGAAGGTCATTAATGTAAATTAGAAAGAGTAAGGGGCCAAGTATACTCCCCTGTGGTACACATGACAATACAGGTAAGCAATTAGACAAACAGTTGTTGATAGAAACACATTGTACCCTATTGCATAGGTATGATTTAAACCACTTCCAAAGAGTTCCAGTGATCCCAATGTTCCAGAGTTTCACCAATAGTTGATTGTGCGGCACACTGTCAAAAGCCTTTCGAAAGTCTATGTGAACAACGTCCACTTCATCCTTGGAAGTTATCAGTTGGTGGTGATATAAAAGTAATTGTTGTAGGGTTGATGAGTTACTCTGGAAACCAAATTGACAAGGGGTAATACACTTAGCCACAGTACCAATCATCTTAACATATATCAGGTCTTCTAACACTTTTGAAACATTGCATAACAAGGAAATGGGTCGGTAATTTTTGACAGATGTCTTATCAGCATTTTGTAAATTGGAGTAATCTTATGTGTCTTCCATTCAGTTGGAATTACACTGGTGTTTAAGCTGGTGGTAAATAGGTGAAACAGTGGTGCCACAATTATAGATAATACACCCTCCTGGTACTGTGGTAGTGTATTAAAGGAGCACTCTAATGACTAAGCGCTGCGTTATTATTTTGAGACGCCACATCAAGTTGGGTGAATATCAGGGACGGCGGAAAAGGGGGGGCTGCAGCCCCTGTGAAAAAAATTATGGAGGGGCTTAGCCCCCCCTGAAAATATCTGTAGCTGTGATGGAGAACCTAGCTTAATAGCATCATTCGAGATACTCTAATAGAGCAGTCAAGATCGATATACTCTAATAGAGCAGTCACAGTATTCTTTATAAGGAGCAGTGTAGCAAGCTACGTATGTAGTTATAAATAAGGAGATATAGTGTAGTTGGTAGAGGGCAACTATTACCAGCAGGTAATGACTTTTTTTTTTTTTTGGTCTACTTACAACTAACAACTAGGCCATGGCATCACCTAGCTAGACCCCCCCCCTAAATATAGGTGTCTCCGCCGTCTCTGGTGAATATAGCGATACCCTAACCTTTTTTTTGCGAAGGGGCGGGCGGCGAATTCAACTTAGTATCATAGAAGATGTATAGCTGCGTATTGTAATATCATAGACTAATCCCTGGGGTTAGTATATATGATACTATTTCCTGCAAGGAAGAATTAATGCATGGCTTTTGGCAACTGAGTACCGATTGGAGTAAATCAATCAATTAACGAAGTATATATTTAGCCGGTACCGGTTTGCAAACACTATTAACGGCTATTGTGCCGGCACTAGTAGGTTGCCCCGAGCATTCAACTTTAGGGCACGCGTCTAGTATATACTCATATGCAATGTTTGTAACGATTATACCACCGGTGCTGCAGCTAGTCAAATTCTTTAGTTTCTACGTTATAAACATCCGACTGAAGTGAACAGGAGTGAAGAAGAAACCAAAGCTGAACCCTAGCCTACCCCTAACGCTAAGGAACTACTTTTCGCATCCCCTCAGTAAAGTTGAATGCTCGGGGCAACCTATATACGGATGCCCGGGTTCGAACCCTCGCTTAGACAACTTTTTTTTTTCGCTTTCTTAGGTTTTTTGTACAAGTTTTTTTTTAATGCACGTAACATTCTAAGTATTATACCCTCCACTGCCGGCAAAATAGCCGGCAAAACAGTGTAACCGGTACCGGCTCTATATAACCTGCCATCAATTAACAGGCATATAGCCATCACAATAAGAAATATAATATTTCCCAATTTTACCACTCGATCAGATATTCATGGCTACTGATTTTATGCATGCATATTTATGTATGACATGTATCAGTATTTGTACTATCACCATGTGCTTTACGCCTTTACCTCTTGTAATAATTCAACATTTAAATTAGAAAAATTACCCTTCAATAGTAAGTATAATTTGATTTGATAATGACTTTACAGTACTGCGCATGCATACAGGTGTATGATAATTACAATCAATGGTATTGGGGGTACAGTATTGAAGGTCCACTAGCTCTGAGCTATAAGCAGCCATTAATTTTACATTTGTGCTCTACTAAGTGGATCAAATTGTGGTAGGCAGGTGAGTCATTAATTAGTATTAGTATTAATTAAAGGACAATGTACAAACAAAGGAGTTGATAGGCTAAGAGTCTTTTGTTCTGTCCATATCCAATGTTTAATCAGTAGTCAGTTGTAATAGTTGTTATGTGTTGTGTGTTGCTTTGTATAAGTGTTGCTGTGTATGTGTTTGTAATGTTACATGTACTTCAGTACAGAAGAATGGTTTTGCCGGGTACTGTGAGTTTAAATAATAAATCAACGGTAATACCTGATACCAATACCTGATTTGTGTCCCAAACTGTTTACAAATATAGCTACTGCTTGGTTGACCCATTGACCTGAACATTAATTACACATAATCATGACCACATCAACACATACATGAAGTAGTGATAAAAAATATTATGAACCATATACACCTTATTACCCTAGCATTGTTTTATCTGCCATACAATTCCATTTCTCCATGCATCGATGGGTAGCTATTATAGAGTTAACCTGTCCTCTCAACTCAAGATAACATTGAATCTGCACGTTGTCGAAAGCAACAGAAACCAGAATATTTACAACTGTTTGCTGAATTGGATCGTTTAAACATCTCTAACTATTACACAACTGTGGAAGTCAGTGTTTGGGTCACTATTGAATGAAATGGCCAGAACATCAATCTCCGCATCTCAGAGGATCATTTTAGGTAGGAACAATAAACAATGGACCATCAACCCTGACTTATAGTGTGTTTTTAGCATGTAGGTACTAACATAGTTTACCTTGCCATGCCCACAAATGGATCTACTGTGTGGATATGATATGTGGTAACATGTTTGTCTGAGGATTCACATACTGTTTGTTTGTGGTATTTTTGTACACTTCATCATAATCATGATGGTTTTCTCCTTAGCTACAAACATGTCATCAATCATAGATCTTCTAAGAAACATCATAATCCAAAGACTGCAGCACAAGTTGCTGTCAGCTGTAAAGCTTTAATAATAAAAATGTTCCAGAAAAGCGAGGATATATATCACAGTAGTTGGGGGTGCAGCATGCAAATGGTAAATGTCAGATTGTAGAAGTCAGCAGCTGTAGCTACAGTATATATAGATGGCAAGAGTGGGGGTCCAGAAATTTTGGTGACAGGTTTCAGATAATTTTCTTTTTGCATGCACACTTAAATCTGGGGGTTGGGGAGATGCTCCCCCAGGAAGTTTTTAGAAATTTCGAGATTGAATCATTATCTGGTAACAATTTTCACTTTAAAATTGACATTTTAAGCATAGGCTGCTTCTGCTGGCATAGTATCAGGAGCAGGCTAAAGCGTGGGTGAAAGACTAATGTTACATGAGTTGAAGCATACAACAGACACATAAATGCCATTCTGGGGGGTCTAGGGCCTTGGGGCATGCTCCCAGGAAAAATTCAGGTTTTAAACCACTCTGAGATATGATTTTGGACTATTTTACTGTGTTGGTACAAGTAAACTAAGTAACTTTCAAAATGTGACTGTTCTATTATAGTTGACTGCTCAATTAGAGTATTAACCTTTACTAATTAATGCATAATTGCCTGAATATCCTTTACCAGTTTCTGGAAACCTCAGAAACCACCCTGGATCACACTGAGAGGTGTCATGCAGGTTTAGTATAGTGCGGTTCATGCATGGAATGATTCAGCCAGCTAGTGCTCATTGTGGTATGCTTATACATAGTTATAGAAAAAGTGCATTCATTAAAGTATGTAGATGCAAGTGATATGATTCACTGAAATATACACAATCGAGTTAACTATGTAACTTTTTAATTGGCTACCAATTGCAACTTATATAGTTGTATTTTTAACTCTGAACTTATAGTTGTATTATTAAACTTTGTAGCTGTGCTTTACCAATACATGCATATCATGTGGTTGGTGAAATTTGTCAACTAATGCATGCTACCCATAGCTAGTTATAGCTACTCTTATAGAAAAGGCAGAATTAAGAGGTGTCAACTTAGTCTTAGATAAATGAGAAACTGGAGCAAGCTGAACTGGTATATGTTTCAAGCTTCAAAAGTCTTGACATGGCTAGCTAAATTAAAAGACATTCTTAACCACCCCTAACAATGGATTTGACATCAATAATTTCATTAAATTTGCAACTGGTCACACACATCTATAGCTTCTGGAAACAAGCTACTCCAAACAAGATCACCTGACAATTCCACTAGTAATTTCTATTTTAACCGGCTTCCTCGCATCTGGAACGCCCTTCCCATTATCAACTACCAGGACAACCCACTCAAGATAAAGACCAAACTTTTAGATTATCTGTGGAATCATTTCACGGCCAATTTCACCTCCAACAACACCTGCTCTTTTTCATTTCTATGTCCATACTCAAAGTGTTCAAAGATCCCTCACCAACCTAACTTCAACTCCCTTTAACTGTTAATTTCCCCCCTTTAAGTAATCAAGTAAGTAAACTTTGTAGCTAATTACTACTACAATTTAGCTTCTGCATCATGGCCACTGACACAGGATGTCAGTGGACCATCAGTGTGCTGCCACGTGTCCCGATTCTATCATACCAACATCTGCATTATTATATTATTATTATATTATATTAAAAAAGTACATGAGCTGTGAATTTTGTATGCATGGAATAGCATGATCACAAATTACAAACCCATAATATCAGATAAAAAAGCTCAGCACGATTATTTATATGCTTTAAACATATTTCAGAATGATGCAAGTCAGATCTCCCTGAAGATGTCAGAAGAATCCATATCATGCCAGATCTTACACCTAAAGAACAAGAATTGAAAAAAAAACTGGCTTTTTAAGATCCAGATTAGCTGAGACAAAAAAAAGAAGTATATTTCAGTTGTTTATAAAAATACTAAATGTTACTTTGATCTCCTTATTAATCATTATCTTACTAGTTACTTGCTACTGATAGTTTGTGTATACTATAGCCTTAAAGATATCTCAGTGGAAGATTGTGACCCAATTCAAGAAGATACATGGTAATGCAATTGCAAACAATCAAATGTTCTGCATTAGAATAATGTACGTACTTGACAGCCACAACTGGAACAGTATGACTCTAAATCTGGCTTGCAGCTCTAGTCATGTCATATTTAGCTGCACAGTAATACTGAGGAGGAAGCCGGACATTTGCCCTAAATATCCCACACTAAATGTGCTGACCACTTTGGCTAATCAGCACAAATTATTTTAATTGTTATGATGTGTGATTGATGCAAAATTACATAGAATATTGTGCATTAGAAAGAAACTATTTACAAATTATTAAAATAAAGTGCATTAACTCTGTGATATTAATTAGCCTCTTGTTTCAGTCTCTCCTTCTCTGCAGCAATTTTCTTGAGTCTTTCAGACTCTACTGGACCTGTTTTCTTTACCATACTATGAAATTGTGAGTCTTCTTTCTCTAGTAGATTGAATGGTGTATCAAATTCTGCCACTTCACCAGCAGACAAAACCTATAGCAACATCAACCAATCATTCACTACTACTCCAACAGATATATATATATAACCCACCAATATTCTATCACTGTCCATTATTGTTTCCAGTCGATGAGCAATAGTAAGGATAGTACAATGGTTGAACTTCTTGCGGATCATCTCCTGAATTATACCATCCGTTCTGAAAACACATGTCACTATCATACAGCTCTTAAATTGATCAATAAAACTTACAATAGGTCAACATTAGCAGTTGCTTCATCGATCACGAGGATCTTGTTCCTCCTCAATAATGCTCTTGCTAGACACATTAACTGTCGCTGACCCACACTGAAGTTAGAACCACCTTCAGACACTGGTGCTTCTAACCCATTGTTCAAACTTGTTATCACATTCTTCAACTGCACCTGAACACATAAATTAATGCAAGGTATTTATGCAGTTAAGTTGTAAATATCAATTACTGTACCAGTAATATAAAAACATGTCAAGGAAACAGTTATTCACATTTGTATATCAAAATCCTATTTGAAGTGTACTCCAAACACTAGCTAATCTTATTGCACTATGTATGTAACTGTGCATAACGGATGATAATGTTCCATGTACTCAAATTTCATGAACAATTTTAGCTACAAATCAACAGCAGTTTTTAAATTACTGTTTTCAACCATGAGCTAAACACTGGTATAAATGTCTTGTCAGAGTTTTAATTATTACACTGTATATGCATGTTCATGTTGAGATTTAACCTGAGCATGAGGTCTTCATCGTGTATAAATCTATGAAGCTCAGGGCAGAGAGGGGTGCACAGAGAACAAGTCCCCTACCCCCACACAGGGAGCAAGTCCTCTCCCCCCTCCCCCCCATCCATAATATGCATTAGAGCCATTAACAGTCATTAAATTTAATACTGTTCAACCAAGTCACCTCAGTGGTGAACTCACTCAAAGATGGAGGGGGTTGAGCACAAGGAAAATGTGCTACACTCCCCACCTGTTCCCATCCTTAAACCAAAGGAATATTTCATACAAAATCAAACAGTCACCGCATGAAATTATAGAGAATCCTCCACTGAATTTTTTCCCATTTGCAAATATTATCTAGGAGGCTAAGTGTCCATGGCATTGTGCTGCAAATGCTAGCTCTTATATTGAGTATCACCTGCTTTTTTTGCAATTGGATATCATAATATAACACTCCTACATACACTGAGTTTGTAATGATTTAGAGACTTCTAATGGAGGCCTCTCAGAAAACATAATTTACTAGGTATTTGTACACAAAATCTCTGTACAACAGTCTCAAGTTCAGTATTATAAAATGCTCTGTGTGGCCCTATACCCCTTGCTCATATAAACCTACTACCCTGCTTCTTTCTGAACCCTGGATCCACCTCTGAAGCTGGTTATTTTTGCTGAAATGTCTTTCTTTTTTTTCTGTTTTTTGTAGTACATTAGTGCACATGTATGGGCCCTGGTTATAATCTCACTGGAAATAATTTTTGGTAAGATCCTGCAAGACAGTGAAAATCAAGAATAATTGTCTACGTTGGCCATGCAGTATTTAAAACATGAAGAGGTGCCACTTTGAGACAGCCTTTCAAGCAAGTTTTAATCAAATGTGTACTGTGTTACTAGCAGATTTAGAACTCACTTCTTCTAAAGCACTCCATATTTGGTGATCCTCAAGTTCACTGAATGGATCCAAATTATACCTCACAGTTCCACTGAACAGTACTGGGTCCTGAATCGCACACACACTAGTCTAATCTCACTATACCATATATGACACATCATCACCTGTGGAATTATTGATATATTTTTACGCAAATCATGCAATCCAATATTAGTTATTTGAATCCCATCAATTTCAAACACTCCCTCAGGTTCTGCTAATCTGAACAATGCTGCCAACAATGAAGACTTGCCAGCTCCAGTCCTACCCACAATACCAACCTAAAGTTTAAATGTACACTATGTCAAGCCATTAATAAATTGCTATATATCAACCTTTTCACATGGCATAATTCTAACAGATATTGACTTCAACACATAGGGATGATCATCAGCATATTTAAATCTTGTGTTACGAAGGTTAATCTCTCCTTTGTTAGGCCATTCATGAGAAGGAACTTGATCATGCAGAATGGTTTCCAATTCTGCTTCACTTTCTAGCTGACCATAAGCCATAACCCTCTCCACTGATACCATCTAACAAGTGTCAATATCATACAAATTAATATTAACATATACTCTTACCAGGTTCTCCACTTGAGTACTGATACGAACAGCATATTGCAGCACAGAATTTAGAGAAGCAACATAAGCTAATGATAATCCTACCAATGCTGGATCAAGAACTAAACACAGAGAGCTGGATTAGAACACAATTCATTGCCTATATTACAATATTATTACCATCTGCTAAGGGAACAGTGGAGAACACCACAAACATAAGGAATACTGCTCCAAGTGTGTCAAGTCTTAATGCAAACCAGCGATTACTGGCTATCCTGATGAACCATGCCTTAGTGTGATCATTCTGATAGATATGGTGGACATTAAGGAACTTAGTCTGCTTTTTGTAGGCCCTTATGGTAGATAGACCTTGAATAGTAGATGAAATGTGAGAGTATATTGGACTACGAGCTAAGAAAAATAACCAGTTCAAAACAGAAATGTGAACACAGTGAGCTTACCCAGTGCCTCAAGCCTTTGTACATTTCGTGAAGCACGTAAGAAATAGTGTCGAATTAGAAGTAATAATACCAAAATAATAACAGCTGGAAAAGACAACCAGTAGTTGGCTACACAGGCAGTCACAAGTACACTAATTACACGTAACCCAAACTAAAGTAATAATATTACACATGATGATTCATATGAATATCAACTGTGGCACAACTAACAGTGATAAAATCTAACAGTTGGTATGGTAAGAGAGCATCTATTAATCCAATATCTTTTGAAAATCGGTTGAGAACACGACCTGTAATGTGTCAGAGAATGTGTGTACATATTATAGCCATATATGTGTATATAGTTACAAAGAACACAGGAATATCAGATCACCAATTGCCTGTATATTTACTGCAATACAGGAACTTTGTTATTAGAGAGTTTCTACACCTAGTTATATATATAGCTGTGTAGTTAGTGTAACTACTCATTCTGAATACCTAATAGGCTATAGTACGTACGCGTTGAGCTGGATCCTCAAAAACATTTAATAACTCATGGATGCAAGTACACACAATCTTGAAATTTGACTCATTTGTAGCACTACTTGACCTGCTAAAAAATATTTCAAAATATTTTGTTCAAATGTCTGACACAATAATTATGGCCAATCAAAATTTTCACCATACATTTCTTATGGGGAAGCCATAAACAATGCAGTGTCCATTACAGCCTTTTCCCGAGCTTAACTGTACATGTCTGTTGTTGACACTTTTGATGTGTTACCACTAATCATCTGGTTGGCTGAAATGTTAACACTCTTGAGGAAAAAATCCATTTTAGCTGTTTTTTCAGGACCCAGCTAAACTTGTACATACTATATAGTCTGTAGTTTCAGCAGAAGTTCATGTTGAATATGAAATTCATTTAAGAACCTATAATCCATATAGCACTGTTTTCTAGGGACACCAGACCCCTACAAAGCAGTACTTTGGTAGATCTACCTATAGTAAACTGGACCAAGAAAAATAATCATCCTCGTTGGTGGACCTAGGGGGTGCACGGGGAGCAAGCACACCCCTTATAACCCTACAATGCATATCAGAGTCATTCACATTATTTTACATACTAAATATTTATAAGTAACTCAGTGGTGAATCCAAAGGGGGAGGAGAACGCAGAGGGTATGTGCTCTTCCCTCTATCCTCAAACCAAAGAAATATAAATATTGAGATGGGAAGTCAAATACTCTAATAGAACAGTCATTTCCCACAACACAGATAATGTGCCCCAATTCTTTAGAGACTAAGATATAAGCCTGAATGTACAAGTTATACTGAGCAGTGGCAACACAACTTACGTCAGGTCATGAACTACTCATAGAAATCATTGATCCACATGACTAACGTGTTTACTGTAGGCTACAATTTAAATGTTTACATGCAAAAAGTACTATGATATCAAAATTTTGGTATTAAAATGTATAAAATGCTTATGGCTTTGTCCCCAGACCCCCAGCTACCCCTACCTCACCTTTCCAAACCTCCTGGGGGATTGGCTATGGTATGTAGTCTAACTGGGGACATGATATATATTAAGGAATTGTGGCACACAGCAAGGCAAATGAAGGTCTTGCATTTATTTCACTGTTTAATGGTGTTGTCTGGCATTCTCATGGGGGTGGATGATGGGAGAAGTGAGAGGGCATCTAATAAGACCAGAAACCAATATACAGTCTCACAAGACAGACAAGTAGTTGGACAATATAATATAACAACTTCACAGAAAATTTCATATCCATCCCACCCTACCAGACCCACTATAGCTAACAGCCATACAATATTATTTGATAACACCGTACAATCAGTAATATGCAGTAACAATTAAGTGCATGAATAATATCATGCTGTTATCCTATGGTTAGATTTGTGACTGTATAAACTTACCAACTGGATTAGTATCAAAAAACAGTACTGGTGCACGTAGCAATGACTTAAACATTTTATTATGCAAACTACGAGCTGCAGCAAAGCAGAGTAGGTAACAGAGTATTGTTCTGGATGTTATCAGTACACCAGATGTTCCAACTATTCCACCATATATTCCAATTATTTGGTGAGTGGTGAGACCAAAATCAGAAGAACTTTCAAATGAAATATTTGCCTCTTCTGGCATACAAGATTCTGCTTCACTGGCCCTACATAGGTGCATTAATACAATACTTTCTCTTCACTATAATCTAATCTTACCAGTTTGCAAGCCACCAATCTCCACCAATAACAGATGCCTATATACGTAAACTTTAATTATCTAGTTGGTGGATAAGAGCATGTAACTAACCTCTACTGCTAACAATAAGACAACTAGAGCCATCGTTATTATGTGACTTCCAAGACCTTCTTTAGCAAACAAAAAGTAAGTCTTGTTAGAAATAGTATCATGAGCTCTTTCCTCTTCTGTTACTTCATTATCATTGCTCTGGTGAAACAATAAAGCAACAATAACGTTATCAACTAGCTACAACACAGAAAGGGCATGGGATCACATTAATGAAAAGAGGTAGTACACAAAACCGTTTGTCATCACCTGGTTCTGATCGGTCACTGTCAAATTTTCGAAGTTGAACTGATTGTGAATAGATGTTGGAGTAACCAATGGTGGGATAGAATGTAGTGATATTTCATCTGCCGCATGACTTTCAGAATTTAAATGTCTACTACGTTTTGCTTTTCTTTCCATTAATAAGTTTTCTGTACTAGTGTAACAATTGTGAGCTGTTTCTTCTGATTTATTCTCTGCTGTAACATCTGGAAGTACATTATCCTCTACATCATCAAATAGTTCGGTAGGATCAACACCACTTGACGTTAATTCCTCATAATTTCCATATCCTTGGATGTGGCCCTATATATACTTAACCACATAAAACATGTAATACTTTTGTCTTGCTAGAGCAAACCTCTTTAAGTACTATAATACAACCTGCATGTTGAACATATTGTAATTGATGGGTCACTAAGATCACCAGCTTATCAGCTAGAACTCCACATATACACCTTACAAAACACCACTAAAATTTACTGCGTGTTATAAACATGCTATACTTATCAAACAAGTGCCTGCTCACTGCAGCATCTACCGCACTTAGAGGATCATCCAACAACACGATGTCACTGTCCCTGTACACAGCTCTGCACACAACACTTTATGCTATCACATACGTAGTGTAAGTGTACACACACCTAGCCAGGTTCACTCTAGCCTTCTGACCACCACTAAGGTTCACTCCTCGCTCTCCTATCAATGTCTCATCACCAAATTGCATTGCTTTGATATCCTAGAATTTCTTTTTACAGCAACAAATTATACAATTTTGATACCTTATCAAGACAACAACACTCCACTACTCTGTTATACCAAGCTTTATCATAATCTTGTCCAAACAAAATATTTTCTTTTATTGTTCCAGCAAATATCCATGGGTCTTGACTTGCATAAGATACACTACCCTCAATGTCTACTGACCCATCCAATGCTTCTAATTCTCCTAGTAAACACTGCAGTATTGATGACTATAGTAGTAGTAAAGTATGATGGAGATCAGCTATAGTTGTCAACTAGTAGACAACGCACCTTTCCTGATCCCACTGGACCAACCACTGCTAGTAACCTGTTTGACTATTATCATTTCCTAATTTCACTGTGTCTGCAAACTAAATACCTCACCTTATCTACGGAGAAGTTGATGTCTTTCAAAGCAAGTCTTTCTTTATCCTACATGTATATAACCAAAACCAAACGCATACATGCCAGTTTAACTTTAGTGTTAAATACTAACATGCGTCCAAGATGTTGTTAGATTACTGACTGTGATCCTGGGAATTATTTCTAAAGATTCTTTCCCTCTGCTATCACTGTCATCTTCACTGACCACAGCCACAACATTGGTTATCACATGTGACTCATTGATTGTCTTGACTGGATTAATATCAGTACTAGTTACCGTATCATTTAGATCTGGTAGTAATAGCAGTTTCTGCATTTGAAACAAAAGTGATTGTGTGAAGTACTGTACCATTTTGGTCATGTGAACTGTGTTATTATAGTATGTGATGCCAGGGAAAGACTGCTAGTTAACACCAAATGCTTTAGTTTATGCTCTTAATACATAAGTGGTATCACCTGATGATATACATATCTGGGTTTGAAGAAGTCCTACTCTAATAGAGCAGCCACATATTCTTACAAAGTAGATGAGTGATTCAATACACACTAATGCTTTAGTATACAAATATTTATTCTTCATGTGTATGCTATAATATCAACTCATTCATGCACTCTGCATACACAATACATCCATTTACTTAATGCTTACCTCAATGCGTTTAATAGACACCCACATTTCTGATACTGAAAGTGCACAGAATCCAATAAAATAAGAATAATAGAGTCTCACGACTGTGTAAATACTTAAAACAGTAAACACTTTCTTGGGAGTGAGAGTATTCCCTATTCCAACATAAGTGGAGAAGGTGACAAAACTGAGCACACCCAGCAATGTATAGAATATAGCCTGAATGAAGGATCTGATCAGACTAGCTTGAGTGATGATTCCACTCTCCTTCCTATAACATAATTATAACAGGTCAATAGATAAAATTGCACAACACATTACTAACTTTCTCATCTTCTTCACATATTCATGGAACGCCCATTCCCAGGCATACATCTTGATCAGTCTCATGCCAATGATGATTTCATTCATCACTCTCACTCTCTTGTCTGTCACTTTAGCTGACTTCAGCCTATTTCAATAACATAAAGAACTGTATATAGGTTAATGATTTAATCCAACTCACCATAGTTTAGCGTGCAAACGTCCTAGTATATATTGTAGTGGTGGTTGTAGAAAGATGATGGCAAGGCCAACCAAACAACTGGGGCCTATTTCCCTCCATAACAAATATACCACGAGTGGTACTGATAATGGAAACACCCACCACATATTAATATGGTCAAAACCCTGTAATGAAACAAACATTGGTGCTAGCATACACACACTACACTATACATGCACACACACGCACGCACGCACGCACGCACGCACGCACGCACGCACGCACGCACGCACGCACGCACACACGCACACTACACACACTCAAATTTACATATATACACAATTCATGCCTGGGGTACATTAACAGTTAAACTACAATCATATTGCAGTACTTACTAAATCAAACCGCTGCACATCAGTGGAGGCAAGATTAACTATATGCCCGGTTGATAACTGTCCAATAGTAGAGTGAGAAAGGTGTAGAATCTACAGACAAATAAAAATTTCCATAAAAGTGTTATCTGCTACTTTGACTCATCACCCAATCTCCCAGTCATCTAGTCTGTGACTACTGTGTGTTTTACCACATGATATAAATGATTTGTATATTTGCTAGCAGGAGAGCACCTATTATTATGTACTCTTGTTGCTAGGAAGATGATTCTGATGTGTACCAATGAACTCAGCACCTTGAAATGCAAGGTATTTTTGAACTATTTTTATTTGTGTGTGGCTGGTACCATTGGAAATTTTTCATCCACAGATAAAAAGGGTCAGATGACAACTGACTATTGAGGATATACGCAACATTAAATCACACTTTTTGTACCTACTTTGTCATAAATAGCTGTAGTCAGTAAGATCCTATGTTTCATTCCCAGTACATTAGATCCATAGTATGTCCAGGCATGAGTTATTGCTAATGCAAACCCAAATAGTGACATTCCTCCAGCATATAAGTAAGCATTTCTGGTAGCCACCTGGATCTCTTCTTCTTTCTCATCAACATCAGACTGGTTATCTCTCTTTAATATAGACAACTCCTCTTCTAAAACATTTTTCTCACAAAAATACTGTGCTAAGTTTCCCACTAGTATAGCTTGTGCAATAAAAATCAAAAGCTGTGTACGTAGAATTTAAACATTTACATCATCTGCATAGTAGCTTGCCTCAATAAAGTAAATAAGACCATTGATAAATAACCTTCCTTTGAAAAACCGCAGTAGGGCATACCAAAGTCGAGGCTTTAGTCCCTTATCTTTACGTCTCAATTCAGAACTCCAGTACCTTTATGATATATAATTCATTAAGTTATCATAAGATACATTGTAGGTACGTATTGTATGAAAGAGTAACTATATGATTAGTACATTTTTGTGAGCAATTTATAATGTTCATGCACCATGGCCTGATTGTTTCTATTAAAGAATATTTAAAGACAAGGATAAGATCATACTTGTACCTCAGCCATTATGCTTCCTGACACATGATAAATAGGATATATATATCACTACAATAAATAATGTGTATTTGTGCATATGTGGTATGCTCTAAATGTGTTGTACATAGCATGCACTCCTGTGGTGTATGTGATGTGTAGGAGATGATAGTTCACATTTGCCCATTAGTTAGCAAATGTGAACTACGTATTATCTCCTATACATCTCATACACCACAGGAGTGCATGCTATGTACAACACATTTAGAGCATACCACATATGCACAAATACACATTTTATTGTAGTGTATAGAGTCTATAACATGCTAACTGTTTAGGTGTTGCACTGATTTACCAGTATAGTTGCTAAACTTCATACCGTATAGCTGGTAATTTTCGAAAGGTTTTTATTTTCGGATATTTCGAAGAGGCCCTTCTCTTCGAAAATAAATTCCCACGTCCGGTTGTTTTTCAAAAATAAATTCCCACAAGTGAAAGCAACCGTCCAACTTTCGGCGATTCGTTCGTGTATTCCTCGAGTTTTAGCTCAGTATTGCTGATGATAATGGGTAACTGTACCAATAACCAAAAAACAGGTGATCCAGAATGGGAATTGATGCCGTCTGCTCTAGAATCTATGGTGATATGAGCTAGCTATGATGGAGCGTGATCGTGCCAGTGAGTTCACTCCACCCGAGACTCCCCCAGTCTTCTTTCCAGTGCACAGGAATGGGGATTATTCAGTAAGCCAGTTTTTGGCAAACATTCACGCATTTTCATTATTTGTGACACGAATTTCCGTTTATTTGAAATCCATCCGGACTTCGAAATGTGCACTCTTCGAAATTAAAATCTTTCGAAATTCAGATTTTGCTTCTTGTACGAAAATTTCTGTTTCGAAAATAACCCGCTATACGGTAACTGTAGCTTTGAATAACTGTAGCTTTGAATAACTGTAGCTTTGAAGTTTCATCTTATCACAATGTATATTTGGTATTACGGAGGTTTGCATTTCCTCATGAAAAGTATTGGCAAGAAACCAACCTCACAATACTTTCATGGCACCCTGGCAGTATTGGATCAAACCCAAAAGTGCCATCAGTGCTACCCAAAATGCTTCCAATAGCTACAAAATTTTTATTCAGAGGAATTTTCTGCTGATTGATTGACTGACTTACTGGCTGACTGACTGATGCCTTCAGACCAGTGTAATGGCTAAACTGAACTACTGTATAGAGGGAAACTTTGGCGGGGCTAAACTTTGGCAAATAGCAAGCTAAATTACATATGGCAAAATAAACTTTGGTGAAATTAAGCTCAATGCTTATAGCTATAAAGATGCTAATCTGAGCACTATGAGTAATTGGCACGTTAAACTTTGGCAAATTTGTAGCAATTTGAATCGCCAATTTGCTAAAGTTAAAGTTTCCCTCTATAAGGTATGGACTTGATTTTTTCAGTTCACTGTTAAGCATCACTTTCACCCAAAAGATGCCTTTTGGCATACTACACTATGTACAATGTATGCATTGTGGACTTATATACCTTTGTGGTCCTATTTCTTTTTGCTGGCAGCCCAAGGTGTCAATTCATGACTGACTACTATGTTTAAAACTGGAAACATCCATATTTCTGTAGTGACCAGATTAATTGCAGAGGTTTTCTCATACTGTTCTTCATTTATAAAGCTGTGTAACAAGCTGAAAATACCTGAAAACAAAACGCAATGGCCACTTCACTTTCAATAATTAATGGCTAGGTTGTGTGTTCAGATGCAAAAAACTAATTATGATTATGTCTGGCACCATAACAACCACCATTCTTTTTTTTTATGCTGTATTCATGGGTTCTCCAGTCATAATTATATTACAAAAAGTTAACAAGTACAAGGAATTTACTAGTGGAGATTACTTCCCATGGCTATAGACTGAAGTATAGGGGTATATCTGCAGGTGTATGGCAAACCCCCTTGTTTCACTTCACTACTTTTTTTTTCTACGGAAATTAATATTCCTATTTTTGTGACCCAGTCTGGGGAAACTGGTCTTATTGCCCATGTCAGCAGATTCAATTTTTCACCTAGAACACAAAGCTACATGAATAAACTATCTAATTTCGCTATCAAAATCAGCTAGACTTTTGCTGGCTGGTTTTCCCAAACCCTGTGGCGATCCGTATGTATGGTGCCTTAATGGAGCTCTGGTCAGCCTGGGGATGTTGTATGTGGCTGTACAGCTCCGTGGTGTTGAATAAAGACCTGTACTGTAAATTTCCTTTCATTTTAACCAGTTTTGAGACCTGAATGGCCCATAACTTGGCATAATTCATTCCTACGTCTTCCTTATTCAATTTTTAAACAGCCTCTTGCCCTCCCTGCCTCCCTCCCCTTTTGGAGCTCGCCTGATACAGTCAACCATGGTTTAAAAACTATCTAAAATGGTGGGAAACTTAGCTGTTGGCTACTTGCACAGTGGATGCTGTGGAAGGTAAGGAATTGGTGTAAAATGTGTGAAAATTTGGTACACATAGTTTCAACCATTTGTGAGCTACAACACACTAAATACTTAAAACCAGCATTTCTCTATACTTTTAAAAAGATGATAAGATCCCTTTTCCCAGACTGGGTCACATTGTTCCTTTGTACTTGCAAATAATACAGTCCATCATGTCTATTAAGTACAGTTCAGATGCCACCCAACTACATGTATGGAAACTAAAGGACACAGTTTTGTTCCAATGAAAACTGGAAAGCTAGCACTGTATAAGCATGTGACAGATTCTTAAGATGTTGTTTACGGTGTCTGTATTATACGTAGCTATGAAAACCAAGCAGCTGCAATGCACAGATGTGATATATCTAAGTTAATGTAATACACTACATATTACTCTTTATTTCTGCAGTAAGTTACAATTACTTACATACGTATAATACTCCAAATGATAATATCATACAGTATGGTAGTACTGTATATTAGGGACCAGGAGGTTTGCATTTAAAATATTGACCAGAAACCGGCCTCACAATACCTTCATGGAAAATTGGCAGTATTTCATGGTTAGGTAGAATCAAACCAAAAGTGTCTTCAGAGCAGTCAAAAATGCTCCCAATAAAATTTATTTTTCACAATTTCCTACTGACTGACTAACTGCCTGCCTGTCTGATCCTTTTGGACAAGCATAACTCTAATATAGGGTTTTGTGTGTGAATTTTTCGTTGTTAGACCTTGCGTCAGCCCAACAAATGCCTTTTGGCATACTGCAGTATGTACACTGTACATATCATGCAATTATCTTTGTCCTTCTTTGTGTCCCATTTCACAGTGTAAGGTGTCGATTAGCGGTAGAGCGTGATAGCTTCCCTATACAGTTGTAACAGAAATTGTCTGCATTTACTATAATGACTGGATTGATTGCAGAAGTGTGTTTCTTGTGATGTTCTTCATGTATAATTCTGTGTAATGGGATAAACATAGCTGAAAGCATGGCATAATGGCCATTTCACTGTTTCAGCAATTGATAGCCTGGTCGGGGTGTGTTCAGACAAAAACTTTAAATCTAGTGCCATTCTTTCTTTTGCTGCGGTATGTGCTGGTCCACCTGTTACATAAAAGTAAGGAAAAATTAGGAATTTTAAAAGTTTGATTAGGAATCATAAACACAAAGAAACAGCAAAACAAGGGAGGCTGTCTACACCTGCAGATATACTAGTTGACATTTAATCCATAACTGAAGTAGAGATTAAATGTCCACTAGTATATCTGCAGGTGTAGGCAACCTCCCTGGTTTCTCTACTTTTTCATGTCTTCAATCCATAATTGAGCTAGTACTTGTATTACATCAGCCAACTAGCCAGCTACAGTAAAAGTCTCCCTCAGACTTTCATCTTTTACTTTTAGCTCAGTTCTATGATTCAGCCATGCCTATATAAATGACTCACACCTAGCTATGATTATAGTTATCAGCTGTAATAATGCTAGAACATTTTTGTGTATTATATTACAGTGGAATCTCAGTTATTTGAACCCCTTGGGACCAGTGGTGGTCCATAAGTCCTGAAAAGTCTGTATTCTGAAACCATGTATACCTAACCCTAAAATAGCACAAAGAAAAAAAAATTAAATATTAGTATTTCAACTATTGTAATAGAACAGTCACTACTCTAATAGAGCAGTGATTTCCGCAGTTCAGTTAACCAAGAGTCTGAGGTTCCACTGTACTTAGAAGCCCAAAAAGTAACATTGCGTACTGTATTAGTGCATTTATTACATGGTACACAATACGCAATGTTCAAACGGACAGAGAATCCACAGTAACTGGCATGTTATGTGCCTGTCAATATTAAGCCCCACTATACTTCCCTCCTGGGCATACACAGGGGGATTAGTGGGGATATAATCCAATTTGACCTAAAAAGTTGACCCCCACCAGTGGGACACTTTATGGTACAAAATTTTAAGTGTTTGCTCAAGAGCAGATTTAGGGGCAAAGCACCCCCTCCAAAATTTTACTATGTGCTAGCTAGAAAACTACAGTACAGGTGCAAGTGCGTCTTAAGCCCACATGGGCAATGAATAGGTGGAAAGACCATCATTAAGACTGTAAGGAATAAAGACCAGTGTGTATACTGAATCTGACTTCTTCCTCTTAATGTACCACGATTCACATGAAATCAATTACTCTTGAAAGGCTTTTCTGAGAATAACTATTTCTTTTAGTTGAATATATAATTTCAGTTGTAGCTATACTAACTTGATAGCTACTTGGGTTGAAAGGCTTCCTTTTGCAACTAAACACTAGTGTAATTTAAGTGACTATAAAGTTAACAGGGCTACAGCATCTGGGGTCTGTGCCCTTACTTGATTAAGCTCCACATTTTCCTGGCTTTAGAACAAACAAAATGTGACCACTGTTATAGTAGCTGCAACATAGATTACTGCTGGTTGTGGTGTCATTTTTTATAACTTAATAGAATCACCATAAATGACGGAAGTTTGGCATGATATGAGTGTGCAAATTTGGTGAACTTCAAATCATACTGCCTTTTATGCTATGCCATTTATATGACAGCTAGTTTTATACTATTGCCAGCTAGAAAACACTGATTTCACTTAGTTAAGCTTACAATGTATATGCTTGTTTAATCAAAAATCCAATCTCAGAAGAATGAATTTGCAAAATATTCTTGTGGGGGCATGCCCCCAAACCCCCTATATATGCTCCGCATGTTGAGTGTGCTAACTAGCTACTATACTACTAGCATGTTGAGCTACTAACTAGCTACCAGTCACCACTTTTCTTAGCCCCACTATCAATACCCCTATAGCTTAGCAACCCACTCCTCTTCCCTTGGAAAATTCTAGATCCAGCCTTATACAGGCCATTATGCACCTCCTGCATTTGACTAATTGTCATTTTCCCACAGATGGAGAATTTGATTTTTGAAACAAGTCCCAGGAGGGTAGTACAAGTGCATTTTTCAGTTAGTAACACATTAATATATCAATTAGCTACCAATTAAGACACTGCCCAGACTTACTTGTTGAAATCCTTCAATAATTCCTGTGACTTGGTTCCCTCAGGAGTGGTATACAAATCTTCTTGCTTCAATTCTCGCTTATATCCAGTCCAGATCAATGGGCTTAACCAGCTGTTGAAAGAAAATTGATAGATTTCAGTGCTTAGCACTCTGCACTGGCATGGTAATCATAGGAGTGGTAAATCAGTATAACAGTATAACTAAACTTTTGATCATTATGATCAAGCTAACCTGAAAAAAAGTTTGGAGATGAGATTTGCTTGGTTGATGGGATTCTTACTTGCTGGTAGCTCGTAGATCATATTGTGTTGCTTCTCTAACTAGGCCAGGGAAATTCAACCAGTTAGCTATTAGCTACGTACGTAAATCGTGGCAAAGACTAAGTGTTCGTCTCAACCGTATACGTACCTATATACTGAGTAGCAACTGAATCCGAGTGACCGCTTGCGGCTACTTCTTGATATAAAAGTCACGAAATATGGGGAAATTATTTCAAATACATTTAATTCACATTTAGTGTTCTTCCTAATGGCTCCAACGGTTCCAGTAGTTCCAGTGGTTCTAATGGTTCCAGTGGTTCTAATGGTTCTAGTGGTTCTAATGGCTCAAGTGGTTCTAATGGTTCCAGTGGTTCTAATGGTTCCAGTGGTTCTAATGGTTCCAGTGGTTCTAATGGTTCCAGTGGTTCTAATGGTTCCAGTGGTTCTAATTGTTCCAGTGGTTCTAATGGTTCCAATGGTTCTAGTGGTTCCGGTGGTTCTAATGGTCCCGGTGGTTCTAATGGTTCCAGTGGTTCTAATGGTTCCGGTGGTTCTAGTGGTTCCAGTGGTTCTAATGGTCCTGGTGGTTCCAACGGTTCCAGTGGTTCTAGTGGTTTTAATGGTTCTAGTGGTTCCAATGGTTCCAGTGGTTCTAATGGTTCCTGTGGTTCTAGTGGTTCTAATGGTCCTGGTGGTTCTAATGGTCCTAGTGGTTCCAGTGGTTCTAATAGTTCTAATGGTCCCGGTGGTTCTAATGGTCCAGTGGTTCTAATGGTTCCAGTGGTTCTAGTGGTTCTAATGGTCCTATAATGCATGGTTCCAGGTTCCAGTGGTTCTAATGGTTCCAGTAGTTCCTGTGGTTCCAGTGGTTCTAATGGTTCCAATGGTTCTAATGCTTCTAATGGTTCCGGTGGTTATATTGGTTGTAGTAGTTCCAGTGGTTCTAATGGTCCTGGTGGTTCTAATGGTTCCAGTGGTTCTAATGGTTCTGGTGGTTCTAATGGTTCTAGTGGTTCCAGTGGTTCTAATGGTCCCGGTGGTTCTAATGGTTCCAGTGGTTCTAATGGCTCTAGTGGTTCTAATGGTTCTAGTGGTTCTAATGGTTCCAGTGGTAATATAATGGTTCTAGTGGTTCTAATGGTCCTAATGGTTCCAGGTTCCAGTGGTTCTAATGGTTCCAGTAGTTCCTATGGTTCCAGTAGTTCTAATGGTACTAATGGTTCCAGTGGTTCTAATGGTCCTGGTGGTTCTAATGGTTCTAGTAGTTCCAGTGGTTCTAATAGTTCTAATGGTTCCAGTGGTTCTAATGGTTCCAACGGTTCTAATGGTTCCAGTGCTCCTGTGGTACTAGTAGTTCTAATGGTTTCAGTGGTTCCAATGGTTCTAATAGAATAATTTATAGCATAAAATAATTTTCAAAAATTAAAATATGGGAATAGAGATCACTGAAAAAGCAAGAGAAACAAGAGTCAAACAAACCAGCATGTTAAACACACAGAAATCTCTATTCGGACTCAATGGATGTGATAGAGACAAAGGGAAAACAATATTTTCGACAGCACATAGCTATGTAGTTACTATCTATTTCCAGTCACCTTAGGGCCTGACCTTATTAAGTAGGTGGCTGCGTTAGACTGGTCACTTTGTGCACAAATGACACATTTGGGGATTTTTGTACAATGGCCAGTTTAGACAGGTGACCTCATTATACAGTGACCTGTTTCATTGTACTGAGAATGCTTCTGCAAATTGTATGTCCAATACTTAACAAGCAGCTAACAACATGGGGCTGTGTAGCTACCTGTACTCTTCAAGCTTTTCCTACATATCATCATCAGCTGTGGTATATGCTATGTACCAAATCCATTGAGTCCGAATAGAGATCTGTGTGTGTTTAACATGCTGGTTTGTTTGACTCTTGTTTTTCAGCGATCTGTATTCCCATATTTTAATTTTTTTTAATTATTTTTATGCTAGTTTGTGTACTTTTTATTTATAAATCCATAAATTTTATGGATTTACAAAAAACCAGACCATCCAGACCATAGTTCATCCTTTAAGTCCTAACATGATAAATAATTAACCATGCAGTTACTTGGTATTACACAGTACTAAGTATATCAAATCAGTCATCATGCACATAATATCATCAGAGTTACAACACCTTACAATTGTGAGCACTTTGCACTATCCAGCCTTGATATTCCAACTAAAGGCAGTGTATAGCATGTTATGGCTTCTCATATGTATGATCACTAAGTCCACAGTGGTTCATGACAACATTACAGCTTTGATATGAACTTAATTATACTGTAGTTGAAATTCCCATGAATACGTTAATCTGAATAGATTGGATTGAATTAATACATTTGATTCCCTTGTAGTAGTAGGGTAGCTTAGCATCAATTTTTGAGATAATGTTTACGAAGTGGATAAAAGTGCCAATTTTTTTCTGAGGCTTCCTTGGAAAATATTAACTAATTTCAGAAGGGGTGCCCAGACCAAAAATTTATTTTGTGGTTTTCCAGCTGTCATTAAGTACTTAATTAGATGTTATAAAAATTCCATGCAATACAGGGTGTATTACTACTCATCAACTAAATTTTTTGAGGTGTAGCTACCTGCATATGCTGTTATACCTGTTCCTATGCTAATGTAATAGCCACACCCATCACTATTAGCCACACCCTCCATTTTATAACCCAGTGAGACCATTGTTTTCGATTTTAATAATAAGCTTCTTCAGTTTTCACTTTTAATGTTGCACAAACAATCACTAGTTAGTTTGGGTGGCATTAAAAGACCATGCATGACCATGTGGTCAATTGTGTAAACAGTTTTGACAAGGTTTCATGAATGAATCGTATTGGACCAGGGACTTAATTAAGGTTTGTAAATCAGTATTAAGCTATAGCTAGTATATTTCAGACTGCTGCTTTTAAAATATGGACATATAAATTGGAACAAATGCATTATTTGTCAGCAGGACAAATCTGAGCCTTTAAAATCCCCATTAGACAGTCTTGGAGGTGGCAGTGAAGAATGTTATTCATCTTTTTTCACAAATGTGAAAGGATTTCACAGCATCGATGCACATCCAACCAATAGCTATTTGTTTTGGGAAAGACTTGCATGTTGAAGATTTAATCAGCCACCATGCTTTTTGGCACAAATCCTGTCATTTAAAGTACAGTGCATGGCTCTAGGCTAACAAGAATGCTTTATGTGGAAGTTTCGGAGAAGCTTAATCCACTGCTTTTTGCAATAGACCATGTGAACTATGCACGGTGGATTTTTATTTATTTATTTATTTATTAAGGCTTTACAGCACAAGTGCTGAAGGTCTGTAGGACACCTGGTCCTACAGCCTGTTTAAAGATGTTATAAGTTGTGTTGAAAAGGTGCAGAAAGGAGAAAATAATCCATGACTGAACCTGGGCAGCCTCGAACCTGCAGCCATCCGATGCCAGTTCACATTAGAGATACGAAGTGTTTCCCAGAGTCAATCAAAGAGGAGTTTGAAAAGCAAGCGCATTGGGTACTGTCAAAGACTAACAAATTGTTTTCTGCAATCCCCATTGATCAAGCTCATGAGCAGGAGAATGCCAGTGTGAAGGGTTCCAGTGGTTTTATTGGCCTAACAGAAAGCCCTATTACATTGAAACACTGGATTCTGTCAGGACCTGAATTAGCTAGGTTACAAAGTCAGTTTGAAGCTGAATACCTCCCATTTAGTGAATCAGATGACCCCAAATATTTGCAGAACCATGAAAATGGGTTTGCAACTCAGAAGCTGTTTCACAAGCAAGTTTGCAGCCTACATTCGGCAATTACGAATATGGGAAACCCCTTTTTAGATGATTTTGCTGAGCTTGTTACTCTTGACAGTCGCAATTGAATGGATGATTTGGTAGTGCACGGCACACTGTGCACACTTGAAGACACAGGTACAAAGCAATATCAGGAATTCTGTTCGTAAAAAATGTACTGGAAGAATGTAGTATATCAACCCATGATCCAATAAAGAAGAATTCTATGTTTATTTTCAAGCAGGCTCAGTATAAAATAATATCAAAACAGGGTAAATAGGTTAAGATGCTGCAAAACAATGTAGCACTTTTTGGTCAACTGTATATTTCTATGCAAAGCCATGATGGTGATTTAAAAAATTCTTTTCCCATGAGATACAGTCTTTTCCACCTTCATTGTCTGACTATGGAAAGCTTCACTTACCCAGCACCAAGTCTGAGTTGCTGAAATGTATTCCACCAATTACACAGTTTGAACCACTGCTGTTTTACGATTGTCGAGTTTTGGATGGTGCTGCATGCAGTTGCTCATTTTCTCCCAATTACAGGGCTGTTACTTTTAATGACTATGCAGAAAACATTTTTATTCCTTATCTTTCAATGCAACTGCAGAACAAAAAAAGAATAGATGTTGTATGGGACACATACCAACCAGACAGCTTGAAAGAGTCAACTTGAGAAAAGAGAGGTAAAGGGTTATGGAGAAAAGTATCGGGTCAAGCAAAACGTCTTGGAAAGTGGATGGATTTCCTTTGTGATTCAAAGAACAAAACTTTCCTAACAGACCAAATTTCTAAGTTTACATGTACATTTCCACATAGCAAAATAGTTTACGTCACATCTGGACAATCTGTTTTACAAATAATAGTATGTCAAACTGTAATCATGAGGAAGTCGATACTAGGATTGTAGTGCATGTCCAGCATGCATTACAACATGGTACGCAGACTATTGAGATACAGAGTCGGGACTATGGATACAGATGTCATAGTTATCCTAGCAGGTGTGTTTTATGAATTGTGTGCTATTCTGCCATTGGCAGACATTTGGATTGCATTTGGTGTTGGTAAAAGCTTTCCCTAAATCCTATTGAGAATGTGCATGTTGACTCTATTCATTTTGCATCCATTGAAAGATTCATTGTTGTTCTGTATGACAGAACTAGCCCACTTATTTCTGTTAAGGAAGAATTGTTCTGTAAAAAAATCGATCAAGATGCTTTACTGCAACATGTCATGCATCAAGCAGGGGTGTGGACTACTAGTACAAGTACACAGCAAGCTTTTCCTTCACCTGAGGATTTTTCTTGGACTAAGACATCGGGCACATGGATGCCAGTTTGGATGAGTATGCCTGAAGTTTCGAAAGCATGTCATGAACTTATCAGATGCTGCTGTAAAGGAAATACAAATTGTACATGTGCTAAAGCTGGGATTGCTTGTTCAACACTTTGTAATAACTGATGATACAACATTTTTATAATCTCTTTGGTATACAGTAATTACAATTGCATTTATTCAATATATATATAGGCATCTTAGGCCAATAAAATGGCAAATATTTATTATTACTGCTTAAATAATATAAAAATTAATAATGATAAAAAAGAAAAGAGGCCAAGGTTGACTATTGCTAGAATTCATGCTTTAGGTTGTATGCATAGAAAACATACTAAAACGATTATTTCTTACTATCGTATCAGCCATTTTGTTTTCCCGCCCATCCCTAATTAGTTTTCGTGGGCACCCCTTCTAATATTGATCAGTACACTCTAAAGAAGCAGTGTACCAAAAACGACACTTTTATCCACCCCGTAAACATAATTTTGCTAAGCTACCTCACTATAGAGACTAAGTCAGAACACATCAGCCTTGCAGAGACTAAGTCAGATAGATCAATGGCAAAGTGAACCTACAAAGAAGCAAATTTGCTTCAAAGTAGATGTTAACAATGCAATATGCACCTCAAAATAGGTCATGGACATGAAGAAAGAAAGACTTGACACAAAAGGCTATGTAGTTTTTATTCCCAAAAAGTACTCACAGTTTGTTGTAGGCCTGTGGAAAAAAAAATACCATATCTGTCGCACTGTCCATACAAAAGTCCCTACTACAGCAGTGAAATTAATCCTGTATTTCACTGATAGCAGTGAAAAAGTTATAATTGCAATTTCATTGGCTAGAATTTGTGTAACGGTGTAGCTCTAATTAGTGTTGAAGCATGTTTAGTGCAATTTGTACCTGGCGACAAGTTTCATATGGCTATTATCGAAGAGCAACGAGTATGGTATTAATATGGAATAGCATGGGTAGCAGTGAAATTTGGGTACCACGAGTGTTGTGTTCTAGTACTAATAATAATAAGATGAACAAAACGGCATATTTCAAGACGTAGAAAAAGTACTTTTGTAAGTTCCTATTGAATCTATATTTACCCAGTGGACCTACAATTCTTCCAAATTAGCTTCTAAGGCTTCTGTTGTGGTTGGGGGAGGTTTTGAAGATGGTTATTTTTTGAGTGTTCTATTAGGATTTTGGCTAAAAACATAGGCGATCTCTATTATGAACCATTACCATGGTTCATGATATAGAGTGGCGTAGTACACCATTTCGTGCACTTTGTGACACAATCGTGAAACTTTGCACATCAATAGTACTCCTGATGACATTTATGTCTTGATATAGTGCCAATGCAGATTTGGCCTCAGGCAACTTTTACAGCCATTCCGCATTGAGAATTCATTATTTTTGTCTTTATCTCCCTGAGGCATTATATTATACTGTTAAAACATGGCTGCGAATTGAAGGTGTTGATCTAAGACACAATAATTATGAATTTTATTTGAAATGAATAGCTTATTCCATCACTAAGTTATGATGGCTTTTATTACTCATAAATTTTATTGAATTTCTTTGCCCTTGGGATGTAAATTACCAATGGGCAGTATTGCTGCAGTAACCTCTATGGAATTTCTTTGCTAATATAAATTTTCATAACTTTGGAATGAAATCACCTATTTATTTCAAATAAAACCATGTGGTTTCTTTTAGCAACACCTTTAATTTTAAATCATGTTTTAACTGTGTAAAGTAATGCCTCAGGGAGATAAAGACAAAACAATGAATTCTCAATGCAGAAATGACTGTAAAAGCCAAAATCTGCGATGGCACTATATCACAAAATAAATGTCACAAGAAGTACAATTTATGTGGAAAATTTAAGAATTTGACAAATTGTATCACATTTGAAGCAATTTTTGTACCATGGCACTCTACTACAGTGTAGCTATAATAATATTATGGCTCCAGTGGTTCTAATGGTAATTACTCCAAACTATTGGGAAAAGGTAGTAGTTAATAAAATGTACAGCAGTATTACATTCATGTCCAGAGTTTGCTGTTCGCATAAGCTCTTCTCTGTCCAAATGGATCATTGTTGCATAATCAACACCCTGCTACTGTTTATGATCAAATAAGATTTCAATGCAGCATTTTAAAATGTAAACTGCTGCAATGTTACTAGAGGCTATTAACAGCCTTCTGTGGTCCTAAAGGTGTTTGTTGGAAAGATAGGATGAAACATTGTCATCCATGCTGTCCATTAAGCCAGCAATTCCAAAAGCTTTTCACTACCAGAGTACATGGCCATGAAAACGCTATGGAAAAACATGCCCAACCTATGAATTTTCAAATTTTCATAGGGTGCTACCAATAGTTTTATTTTCATGGGACAAATAAATATCATGAAATCACATTTCATACCATTTTCATTGGGTTTTCATTGATTCATCCTATGAAAATACCTATGAAAATGCCATGAAATTAAAAACCATTGGTGCCACTTGAACCACTTGAACCAGGGCCGCCCAGAGAAATTAAGGGGCCCAGGGCAAAGAGTTAAAGTGGAGCCCTTCACCCAAGTTGTAAGGTGAAGACAAAAAAAAAAAAAAAGGTCACAACCTGCTGGCAGTGACAATAACTACCCATCACCAACCATATCTCCTTATCTATAAGCTTGCTACACTGCTCCTCTGAAGAATACTGTGACTGCTCTATTAGAGTATTTAGATCTGACTGCTCTATTAGAGTATATCGATCTTTTAAACAGGTATTCAGGGGGCCCTTCATGGGGCCTCCTGGGGCCCCTTTCAGGCTGGGGCCCGGGGCAAAATTCCCCAGTTGCCCCCCCCCCTGTGGGCGGCCCTGACTTGAACCACTGGAACCATTAGAACCACCAGAACTACTGCAACCATTAGAACCACTGGAACTACTGCAACCATTAGAACCATTAGAACCATTGGAACTATTAGAACCACCAGAACTACTGGAACCATTAGAACCACTGGAACCATTAAAACCACTGGAACTATTAGAACCACCAGAACTACTGGAACCATTAGAACCACTGGAACCATTAGAACCACTGGAACTATTAGAACCACCAGAACTACTGGAACCATTAGAACCACTGGAGCTACTGCAACCATTAGAACCACTGAAACCATTAGAACCATTGCATATCAGAACAATTCAATGTATTTTAATGTCATTCAGCTATAGTATGAAAATGTACTGTTTGTTCAATTAGAATTTTCTTTTTTAAAAGTGATTCTACAGAAACCTGTTAATTTTAGCAACTTTTCTATGCTCACCTGTAACGCCCACGCAAAGCACCCAAATGGTGTGTACGAGAGTCCCAATCTTTATGTATTTTAAAAGCATTTAGTGAGATTGCTAACTAGTAACTACCTGTACAGTTGTTGATCTACATCTTGTTTTAACTATTCGTGATCGATCATTGTCTACTTTGTTAAACTCACTTTCTCCATTATTTTTACGTGATTTTGGATTTAGGATTTGGTTTCTAAAATATTTGTGTATTTCTGATTGGATTTCTCACATAGTGTACAAGAGTCCCAAGGCATTGGCTACCCCTCGCTTTTTACCAAAAGTCAGTTCATCTCTAGTTGACAAAGGTAGTCTGACTATCTAATTATGATATTAGAATCTAAATTAAATTCTTGATCACAGCTACACATTTCCCTTGTTGCTATATGTGGTGGACCACAAAATTAACTAATGTAAACAACCCTTACCATACCTTGTAGTGTTTTATTTTTATGTGAATATGTAGTGTAGTGTGTGAGTGAGTGTGTGTGTGTGTGTGTGTGTGTGTGTGTGTGTGTGTGTGTGTGTGTGTGTGTGTGTGTGTGTGTGTGTGTGTGTGTGTGTGTGTGTGTGTGTGTGTGTGTGTGTGTGTGTGTGTGTGTGTGTGTGTGTGTGTGTGTGTGTGTGTGTGTGTGTGTGTGTGTGTGTGTGTGTGTGTGTGTGTGTGTGTGTGTGTGTGTGTGTGTGTGTGTGTGTGTGTGTGTGTGTGTGTGTGTGTGTGTGTGTGTGTGTGTGTGTGTGTGTGTGTGTGTGTGTGTGTGTGTGTGTGTGTGTGTGTGTGTGTGTGTGTGTGTGTGTGTGTGTGTGTGTGTGTGTGTGTGTGTGTGTGTGTGTGTGTGTGTGTGTGTGTGTGTGTGTGTGTGTGTGTGTGTGTGTGTGTGTGTGTGTGTGTGTGTGTGTGTGTGTGTGTGTGTGTGTGTGTGTGTGTGTGTGTGTGTGTGTGTGTGTGTGTGTGTGTGTGTGTGTGTGTGTGTGTGTGTGTGTGTGTGTGTGTGTGTGTGTGTGTGTGTGTGTGTGTGTGTGTGTGTGTGTGTGTGTGTGTGTGTGTGTGTGTGTGTGTGTGTGTGTGTGTGTGTGTGTGTGTGTGTGTGTGTGTGTGTGTGTGTGTGTGTGTGTGTGTGTGTGTGTGTGTGTGTGTGTGTGTGTGTGTGTGTGTGTGTGTGTGTGTGTGTGTGTGTGTGTGTGTGTGTGTGTGTGTGTGTGTGTGTGTGTGTGTGTGTGTGTGTGTGTGTGTGTGTGTGTGTGTGTGTGTGTGTGTGTGTGTGTGTGTGTGTGTGTGTGTGTGTGTGTGTGTGTGTGTGTGTGTGTGTGTGTGTGTGTGTGTGTGTGTGTGTGTGTGTGTGTGTGTGTGTGTGTGTGTGTGTGTGTGTGTGTGTGTGTGTGTGTGTGTGTGTGTGTGTGTGTGTGTGTGTGTGTGTGTGTGTGTGTGTGTGTGTGTGTGTGTGTGTGTGTGTGTGTGTGTGTGTGTGTGTGTGTGTGTGTGTGTGTGTGTGTGTGTGTGTGTGTGTGTGTGTGTGTGTGTGTGTGTGTGTGTGTGTGTGTGTGTGTGTGTGTGTGTGTGTGTGTGTGTGTGTGTGTGTGTGTGTGTGTGTGTGACCAGAAACATATAATTAACTTTGCCGCACGACCTTAGGCGACTATAGCTACTGATTAGCTAACTCAGTTAACCACAACTAATATAAACCACCCCATAGCACGAATTATGCTCACCAATACTCATCAGCTAACTGATCATAGTTTTTTTGCAGCTGAAAGCTTGGCTGATCATGAGAATTACACCCCCAAATTTTTAATTTTTAATGTGTGCATCGTGTAAGGTTAAAAGTCTTTTCTAGTTTACTGAATAGCTTGCACATTATTAGTAGTATATAAGCCTTCCAAGACTACATGAAGGACAAATGCCAAGCACTATGAAGAAGCAAGAGTTGATAAGCAGAATCATCAGTGATGAGCTATAGGTGCTGATCAGTCCCTAACTTCTAGGCTAACCATACAAGGATTCAGTAGCTAGATAGGCAGTTCTATTTATACTAGTAGACATTGATATCCAACTACTACATAACTAAATTTAGCTAGCACTTGAAAGCTGAAGCCTATGAAGAGAAGTTTTCAACTTAAGTAAGCACTAAAGTCCCATTGTATTGTAGCTACGTACATAGAGCTTTTAAGTTTCAGTCCTACAAGAATTATATGGACTGCTTTGATCTTTTAACTGAACATGGTTTAATGAGTGTGAATCATTGCATATACTACCACATGTATATAGATGGAATGTAATATTAGTGCCCAGGAGTGATGTTCATTCACCCTTATAGCCATGCAGCTCAGCTTTCTCATTCCTTCAATGAGAACACACAGAAAGGCTCTGACAACACCAAAGTGGCATATAATCTCCTAAATGCATGTGTAATGTTGCCACATATACCACTGTTGCATGTAAAACATGCCTGTATGCATGGTAGCTACTGTTTTTCATTGGTTCTTGACTTCATGTGCCATATTAAAATTCCCGCCATATAATTGCATGTATGTGAAAGTGAACTACATCATTTCTGGAGATCATTTCTCCAATCCCCATTTGGATGCTATATGTTTCAAATAATGCATGGTGTGATAACCAAGGTATCTCAGGAATATACAGCTATGTGCATGGTTTCCAGAATTCATTATTGTGTGAGTAGTCTAGGTTGGATTTTGGTCATGATCTTAAAGTGTATTATACTGTCCTTATGCTATTTTAAATATCCAGGTCTGAAATTCTCTGAACTTTAATTTGTGAGGATTCTTAAATAAATCCTTACTTAGCCCCCTGTAAAGAAGGACTTTACTAAAGGTCTATGAATGCTCTATTAGGGTGCATTTTACTGCACTATTAGAATATAATGAAGGATTCTCTCTCTCGTATGTGAACACATGCTCCCCTTTTTCATTCAATGCAGAACAATTTCATAGTATGATCTTCTATCTGTATACAGTATACAGTGAAACAAATCTATCCATATTAACAAACAGCGCAGCAGAACTTCAGTCACACCATAGCTAGCAGCAGAAAGACTTCACAACTCAGACCAGGTGGAGACCTGATCTTTCACAACTTGGAACCTAGGTAAGTATTTACTGAGCTATGTATGCAGTCTACATAGGAATGGGTAATCAAAATTAATGAAATTTGGTGTATGTACAATACATCAGTGAATTTTGTAACATTTGTGTACATGTATACTTCATACAGTGTGCAACAACAATAACACTTTGATGTGGTAATCAGAAACTTAAGAATACAACTACAAAAGTACATGCATATACATCAGTTTTAATAGTCAGTCATGACCAGTGATCAACTGCAGGTGAACAAACTAGAGAGGACATGTACAGTTCCATCAGTGACATCATTGTATAATGGTATACTGCCAGAACTCGTATTGGACTCCTTGAGGTTCATAACTCCATCACAGCAAATCTGGGTCTGAGAGTCATAAGGAGTGCTTTTATAGCAGTGTCTTCCATTACAGCAAGTTCGACTACCACATCACGTTGTATCTGTTCCCTTAGCATGCAGACTATTACAGCAACACAAGTGGGTTCAGTGTGTGTTACTGCTCTTAGCCATGATCTGCTTAGGTGGGTGTAAGTGTTGTATATTTGACTGCCACAGCAAGATGGAATTGGTAGTTTTTTTTTCTCTGATAGAACCAGCACAGCAAATATGTGATAGAGCCAGCACAGTAAATATGCGTATTTAGATTGTATGATACACTTAAGCAGAAAAAATTGCTACTGCTATTTCTCTGTCTAACAATTCCACTGCAGCAAATATGTGTACGTCTGTTGTACGGGACATCATTACAACATGACCATTTATTTGTGATTAGTCCATTACAACAAGTCTCATTTCAGACTATATGGAGAGCTTCCACAGCACACACCATCACCACAACAGACAGAACCTGCACCCTTTTCAATAATTTGCTTGTTACAGCAAAATGGGTAAATGGGTTATGTGTTATTTACTCTACTGCTAGATTTGTGGTTCACTACTCCATTACAGCATTGCTGAGATTATAACTTATTATTACAATCCCATACCCTAGCTGTTAGCACAGTGCACAGAACTGAGTATCTGCATTATAAAGCACCTCAACATTGCATATCACTGCTTAACCTATGAACTGTTCTTTGACAGCAGAACTCTCTCATGACTTTTTGTGAGTTTCTCCTGAACACCAACCAAACTTGTTATCATCAAGGATTCACTTTGTGGATTGTAAATTTCCTTGTTGGCACAACATTGACCTCTGTGATCTGTTTTTGTGTACAATCTTCCTCTACAGCACACAAATGAGTGTTACAATATCATAAGGTTTATCCCCACAGCATCGTGTTTCACAGAGTCACCTCCACAGCATATCAGCTCATGTCTATTATTTAAACAACAGTTTGTGTTGGTGCAGCTTTCCTGCACAACAAATTCATTTGTGAGGTTGGTAAGCTTCTAGACCACAACATATGGTGTTGCCAATCATTTGATGGACCTTCTTAGTACAACATTTGTGTGCCTGGTAGTTGTGTGCTATTTGGTATATAGCAACAATCAGTGGTGGTGCCTCTGTGGTTCACAGCATCTAAAGTTTTTTTTTGAGTCATATGGTCTACCATTGCAGGCTGCAGAAAGTAAGTTAACATGATCCAAACTCTCAATGCTTGAGTCTATGTGGGATATGCATATCTGTACAGCCCATGTATATTGTATGTACATGTCATGCGTGTTGTATACAGTCTATAGTTAAGATTATCTGTAAAAACAAGGATAACATCAGCTTGCAGTGTAGCTATAACCTGAGTACTAGTGCTACCTATAATTACTTGCATCTTATCATGAACTACGATAGTGGGTTGATAATAGGGATCGCCCATGTTTTGCAAAAATCCTAACAGAACACTCACCTAAAAACTACCTTGAAAAGCATCCTTCAACTCAAAACAACCCTCTGGTGGTTCTTTGCAAGGAGTAGATATTGGTCCACTAGTAAATATCAAGTGAAAAGGAAACAGCAAATGTATTTCAGACAAAACTGAAATTTGCCTCAGTGTTTGTTCATATTATTCAGAGAGAAGACCATCATGATTATGATGAATGTGTACAACAATAGCAACAACAACAAAAAAAGAGACCAGTATGTGAATCCTCGGACTAACATGCGACCACAGATCTGATCTACACAGTAGTCAGTTGTGGGCATGGCAAGGAAAGAAAAAGTGTATTATTTTCTTTCACAGGCATTGCGAAGTTTACAAGGAGAATCCTGGCATAAAAAGTAGCAAGGCTTGCTGAATGGATCATTGTGCGTGTCCATGACCTATTTTTGATTTTGTTTTCGGATGGAAACAGCCCAAACTGGGCCGTTTCTTCTTGCCAAAACGCTTGATCTTGTATGGCTGGTCACGCTCGAGAAGCCATACAAGATCACGCTCAAAGTTAGGTTTTTTGGTGTGCGCTGCTTGTGGCTAATAGAATCTATCTTTATTAAACGGTGGGGACTATTCTACGGAACGGAACGGAACGGAACGGAACGGAACGGAATGATGGACTAAACCACGGAACGGAACGCTTTCTCAAACTGAAGCTTGCAACTTACCATTGCTGAAACTTCCCTTATAAGTTAGCAGTGGCATCTCCAGTGGGTGGTTAAACATAAGATAAAAATAATTAACGGATCGATTGTGAGTTTTTGTTGGTTGTCATTAGTAACGAAGTATTATTGTGGGATGAGCTGTATCAGTGATGTTCATCCATACGGAAGGGAACTTTATGTGAGCTGTTTTTCTTATTTAGACTTTACAAAACAGTCTGGGCCGGCCTTTCAAGTCATAAGTCAGTGTATAAATAAAGCAAGCAGGAAGATACTGGTAACAGGAAAGAGCCAGCTGAATTAAAACTTGAAGAATTTTGTGCAGTGTGTGAGGAGCAAATATTTTGGCAGACCGCAAGGAGGGTATATTCTGCAAACATCACTGAAGTGTATGCATGGAGTTATTTATATATTAACAGCTGGTGCAGTGGACTAATGCCGTATTCAATAGTGAGCTGATTTTATCTGTTGCACAATTCAAGGATGTGTCTGACTGCTAGCCTTGAATCAGGCTAAATGTCAAAACTCCAAGATCAGCCAAATTTCTATTATAAGCCGCATGTGAAACCATGCCCGTAGCCACCAGGCAAACGTGATTTGGACCAGGATGTGTGTGTAATTTCAATGTATCTAGTCAGACCTGAAATTGAACACTGACATTAATTACATACCACCTAAGAATCCTAGGATTTCTTAAGTGTAACATTTCACATGCTTCACTTCAAACAAAACAGGTTAAATTTGTTCGTCTATTTTCAAGTGATTCCCAGTCCAGCTGGTCCATGAAATTACAATGGGATCACATGTATTTGTTACAGTGCGGGCTGTCCTGTGTTGGATCTACTCTAGAGTTGAGATTTCAAGGTAGACTCACTGCCAATTTACTGACACTAGTACTGTTGTAGCATGTTTAAGTGGAGGACAAATGAAATAGTAATGCTAGATTATTTATGTATACAAATTTTTCATAATGAAATTGATATCCTATTTTGATTTGTACTTCCACTTTGTAACATATTCAAGAGCAAGAAGCTACCACACTTAATCTCCAACCACTGTCATTAATTAACAAGATCTCACTAGTCTGTAATTCACCTTACTGTAGTGATTTTATTGATTCATCTGTATGCTTTCTTCATTTCCTTTGAAGTTGTACCAAGAATTCATAATAAGGTGGGGAGTGTCTAACTTGAATGCATTCACCAAACACCCTACTTAAAGTAACACCTCGGCCTTATTTCAGAACAAAGGCTTTACCTTCTTCAGCAACTCTAATCAACAGTTTTCTATCCCCCAGTAAAGGTGTTGATTTGATGAAAGGTGAACTTTACACAGGGTGTTTGTACAGGCCATACTGAGAGTTAGACACTCTCCCCCATACAAATCAGTATTACGAACTCTTGGTTGTACAGTATAGGTAAACAAAGATAACTTTCTCTCCCATCTTATTCTAGGATTTCTATTGACAAGGAAAATTCAATTATTTGTATACAGGCTCAAAATTGAGAAAATATAAAGAAAGTGAATTAATATTATATAGTCAGTTTGCTTTTGGATATTTAATGTCTCCAACCACAACAAAAATTCAATGAATCCATGCATCTCGTCACTGGTCGTCTGAACATTCTGAAAGTGATACCTCACTCAATCAACCATATATTCTGTTTATTAGACTGAATAAAGTCATGATTACCTAAACAATCACTTAATTAATGTTTTATAATTATCCTATTCCATTTTCCTGGAGGTTCCACTGATAAAATGCAATTTCAGCAATGATAGCAGCTAGCCAAGCTGCAAGTTGATTCAGAAAGTACTCCATTCTGTAAAATAGACCCCATCCAGAATTCAACTCAGTACTCAGGCTGAGATATCTGACAATAGTCCACTACTCTGTTAATGAATCATTGATGTTCACACAATATAGCTTCCTTGAGGTATCTGAATGTTTGCTCCTCACACACTGCACAAAATTCCTTTAGATTCTACTTAGACTGAGTTGATTCAGCTTGTCACCATACTTGTTTCCTTTGTAGTGTAGCTATACACATACTCATTTATGCCGATTAGAAAGGCTGGGCCTCAGACTGTACATTCTAAAGTCAAGTAAGTAAAAATAACTCACACACTAGTAAAAAAAAGTCATGCATTAAGTTCCCTACTTGATATTTCTGAAGATGAAATCACTGAGTCAGCTATTCCCACAATTAGTACTTCGTTACTAATGACAACCAACAAGAACCCACAATCGATCCTTAAATTCGTTTTATCTTTCTTGGGGTACGTTTGATTACCTGCTGGAAGTGCCACTGATAACTTGTACAGCAATGGTAAGCTGCAAGCTTCAATCTGAGAAAGCATTCCGTTCCGCAGTTTAGTCCATCATTCCGTTCCGTTCCGTTCCGTTCCGTTCCGTAGAATAGCCCCCACCTTATTAAACTCAGTATAGGCCAGGAAGCTTAATCTGGGCTGATGACTGTTGCACGGTGGTATTTTCGCTCCGTGATTATTCTACGTGGGCGGGTTATCCAGATTAAATACTCTAATAGTAAATACCTTAATAATGCAGTCAAGTGTATAACAACAATCTTTGCACTGAATTTGACAGCTATTAAAGGCACCAGTAATGTCAATTGTAGGAGACTCTCAGTCTGTATGCACATTGCAATTTGATCAGTTTCATGTGTGTACTGAAATGTTGACGGTGTTACTATGCAGAATGCAAAATTACACTATTCACAACAGTCTTCTTCATAATCCATTACTGGATTAATACAAAGTACATAAACTAGATGAATAAAAAATTGGAAATTTTAAAATGGGAATAGGGATCGCTGAAAAAAGCCATGAAACAAGAAGGGATTGCTGGGGTGGTAATGTAAACCACAAGTCCCTATTTTGACTCACTTCAAAATGACAGAGCATGTAACTAAAGATTTATGACAGAGTCAAAATAGGGATTTGTGGTTTACATTACCACCCCAGCGATCCCTTCTTGTTTTGTGACTTTTTTCAGCGATCCCTATTCCCATTTTTAAAATTTCCAATTTTTTATTCATCTAGTATAGAAATGATATTCTATTTGTTACTTTGATGCTCAGCAGCTAAACTTCACTGAACACTCTGTAGCTAGTTTGATTCCCTATAGCTACACTTCAACAATACCGACTCTCTAATAGAACAATCAGTCAGTAGCACCACATAAATCAAACACACAATGCTGAAGAAACTCAAGCTCTTTCTCTGTTGATCTGTACCTGTGTTGCAATATTTTTCTCATTGAGGTCATAGATGTGATGATAGTTGTTGTAGTAGTTTTTATCATGCAGCCGAAACATCAATTTCCTGCTATACAAACTCACTTGTAGACATATTTCTTGTATGTTAACTTTTCGGGATAGTTCAAACTACTTTGAGCAGATGATGGCTATAGCATCATATTATATTCAAACTTACATGGGCATAAAAAAGTTTACAGAGGATTCTGGCCTTCCTATTATAATAAAAGCAAGATTGATCATGTTTCAGTTCAAGGTTCATTATACCCATCTTCCTGTTACTCCAGCAACACATGCACGCGCGTGCGCACGCACACACACAAGCATTTGAATGGGGGTTGATTTTATACCCGTATTTCTATCACGATACCAAGACCACCTGAATAAGACCAGAATACAATCATGGCCAGTTCATGGCCAGTACTGAAACTATCTTGTTGCACAGCAACCTTACCAATGACTGATTATTATTCATAAAAATATCATCTGATACGTGTGCAGGTATATACATGATAAGATCATACAAACAATTAAAAAACATCTGGTAAGTCCATAACATCAACAAAAGATTGCTGCCTCCAGTAAGTGACATCAGTATAATCCTCTGAACATCTTTCCTCCTCTTCTATCACTGATTTGGAGTGTGGAGGGAACATGGGGTCACATAGACAGGTCAGGTCAGAATACCTGAACAGGTTTCTTAAAACCCTGACTTATACAGTGGATACATTAACTTACGATGATTGGAATGTATGAGACAACTTGTGTTTTAAGTGTCCCTTGTGATTAATGGTGAAGATTCTGTGGAATGGAATGCCTACTGCCTGATAGCTGATGGCATCCTGTGGAAGACACAGTACAAGCAATAACAACAGCCTCAAAATGAATTGCTGTGCTTGTTTCATCTTAAAATTTTAATTTGTTAATCAGAAGGGCCCACTGTACACTGTGCACATACATTAGGAACATACCGTGTGTTTGTTTCCAAATCCAGCATAGAACGGATCATAATCTTCCGGAAAAAGTGATCGTATTTCCTTGAGGCATGCTATTTTGAATTCCTCAGGTTTCTTCTCAATAACCTCCCTGTGAAATAATAAAGTACATGCCTGGCTCAAATAATAGCAGGAGCTCATAATAGTAATCCAGAAAACAGACGGACATGACTAAAACACGGAATGGACTGGGAAAATGGACTAGCAAACGGACTGGAAAGAACTTGCCTGAAAACGTTTTTTTGCCATAGAAACTCACTAAATCACTGCTACAAAGAATATAACACGTAACAACAGCCTTAAACAAACCTCTAAACGTGTGCTCGAGCCACCATTACTACCCTGAGATAATTTACAAAGCGCCAGTCTGCCAGTTTGAGCGCCTGTGACAGCGAAGTTGTCGGTTAGCTACAGTTTAAGCAAACAAAGATTTGTAGTAGCCAGTTTCTTGCCAGCTGATTAAATACAACGTGGCCGCCACGAAGCCTACCTGTCACGAGCTGTCACCTGTAAAACTGAAGATCAGCCGTCAAACTAATTGCAGCAATTAACCAGACCATGAATTCCAAGTAACATAGTGTCTTAACAGGCTTAAAGCTTGTGTCTTGTCTTGTTTACACATGCGAAACGAAAGTGCGCTTTTAATTAAACACAAAATGAATTTAATTTCAGACTATCTTTAAGCGCAGGGCTTAATATCGGCTTGAGCAAACTTCGACATCGTGTTCAGAGCAGTTCAGAGGTTTGTTTCAGGTCGTTGTTGCGTGTTATATTCTTTCTAGCACCTATACAGTGAATTTCTATGGCCAAAAAACGTTTTCAGGCAAGTTCTTTCCAGTCCGTTTGCTAGTCCGTTTTCCCAGTCCGTTCCGTGTTTTAGTCATATCCAAAACAGACAAAGTACAAAGATCACACATAATGTTTCAACACATGACTATAGCTAAAACTACCACATTCTAAAATTGAAGTCATTCACCTACACCAGGTGGGTATAAGATAATCTAGTCAATCTGGAATTTGGCTTTATGTATTAGTAAACAAATTGACAAGATTTCATGCTATTCAGGAACCTGAGCCATTTGTTTGCTATAATAATTTGACTGCTCCTGGATCATGGGGAGAAGCTAGTGTGTCGATAGTATGCATTCAGTATTATAGCTATTCCTTATACTGCACCAGGTTTTTTTTTGACTGAAACTATAATACTCTTCTAGATCCACCACTGCAGTATAACACATGCAATTGTGTCAGCTAGTAGCTGTGAGTAATACTAGATCATTACTAAGCTGTTTCAGTACCTTTATCAATAACATGGTTTAGCTCATTAGAATACAACAAAGACTATATAAAAGAACTAACTTGGCAAATGCCTTTAACGTAGAAATAGGTGTTAACAGCAATGGTCCATTTGGAAGGGAGATTTTATCTTGGTTAATGCTTCGTAGAAATCCCTTTGTCATTTTAGACTACAACATTACACACACCAATAAACACAATATCATTTCGTGACCACCTCACCATTCCTATTGATCGAGCTGATAAGTAAATGAACTGGTAACCATTTTTGTGTATAGTAGCATATAGTCCAGCCTGTGTATTAGAGAGTAGCCAAATTGTAATGTGTTGAGTGCTCAGGTATGTGTGCATGTGCGCATATAAATAAACAGCAGATTCTCATTATATATAATATATATAACAACGCATTACTCTAATAGAATAGTCACTAGGAAGGCTACTAAACACATATTCCTTACCACTCCTAAATGAGACCAGTCTTTGCCAAATAATGGTAGTAGTTGTCCTGCAACATCTGATCTAGTGATAAATAAAAATTCATCTGAAAAGCTGACTGCAAACCAATGGTCACCTGTACGCAGTTATTTCAGTATGTACCATATTTACTTGGTTACATGCTGCACCTTCAATAGTAGCTGCACTTGAGTGGTGCCACGATCAGTTTAGAAAGTAACTTAAATATTGTTTTTGAGTATTGAGTGGTGGTCAAATTTAAATAGTCGCCACATCGATTTTTAAGTACACGCCGTGGCATTAACCAATTAAATACGGTATACACTGTGTGCATGTGTGTGTGCATGCATGCATGCAGAATTAGGGGTTACATAATATTACTTTCACAGCAATGAGTAACATGTTACATGACAGAGTAATGAGTAATATATAATGGATATCATTGTAATGCATTGTTTCTTTTAATGTGCATTTTATCCAGCTCATGATTGGTTGCAGTTTGGATGCAGACAGTACTGGAGACAGTAGTCTGGCTGCCCGTGTAGCATATTGTATGTAATATTATGTTATGTAATCAGTGTATATCAATTAGAATATTAAAGATATCATATGGTGTCAGAAGTGTGTTCAGAATGAACATTTGTAAATTGCCTGATCCTCTTTCCTTTACCGGAAACAACGCCAAGAATTGGTGTGACTTTAAAGAACACTTACAATGGTTTCTCGCTGGAACGGAATCGACGGAAAAGTCTGACATGATAAAAATCGGTAAAAATCGGCATAATGTTATCACATGCTGGCAGAGAAGCAAGAGAAGTGTTTAAAACTCTCCCATGGGCCGCTGATGGTGACGATAAGAAATTCGATAAAGTTCTCGAGAATTCTGTTCACCGCAAAAGAACATTCTTTATGAAAGATATGGGTTTTGGACTCTGTAACAAGACGGCAACGAAGCAATCGATGCGTACCTGACAAGATTAAAGTTCAAGATTGATTATTGTGAGTATAACAAGGAAGGATGGCCTCCAGCTGTCAAGGTGGAGCTGACAAGAGACAAGTTTATATTTGGTTTACAAGATGATTCATTAAAGGAGCGTCTTCTCCATGAGTCAGACCCCACTCTAGCCCGAGCAGTGTCAATAGCACAGCGCAACAAGTCATCTAAGAAACATGTCAAAGAAATGTCAACTAGTAAGCGGTCTGCCAATTGTGATGAACTACAACACAGGGTACCACCATCAAGAGCCAGTGGTAGAGGTAGAGCTTTTTCCTGTGGGCAATGTGGCAGGACCCACAAGCCTAAAGAGTGTCCTGCTTATGGCCAACGATGCTCTATCTGCCACAAGTTTAATCATTTTGCCAAGGTGTGCAGAAGCAAGCATCTCCTGCCACAAGCACACCAGAACCCACAACTACGTACAAAGAAAAAGATACATGTTGTTGATGATTTTGATGTTAACTCTGACAGTGAATTCACTTTGTCTCTTGACCCTATACAGATTGATGGCCTAGCAGAGCAGTCCTGTTCTACAATTTCTACCTCCAGTGGCGATGTGAATTTCAAGTTAGATGCTGGTGTAGAGGCAAGTGTGATACACACCAAGGTCTATAGGGCCATGCAAAGCAAGTCAGTTCATAAGTCAACAAATGTTCGTTTGTCAGCTTATGGTGGTGCTTCCATCACACCCATTGGGACTTGTAACTTGGTGTGCAAAGGGAAATCACAGTCACACACCATTGAGTTTCATGTGGTTTCGGTTGATGCTAATCCAATCCTTGGGTTGTCTGCGTGTAGAAAATTGGGTCTCATCAAAAGGATGGATACAGTCAGCATCTTAAATGGCCTCACAAAAGCTGCAATAAAAGAAAGATATAAGAGTGTTTTCGCAGGATTAGGTAAGCTTAGCAAGTATCACATAACTTTACAAGAAGGATATGAACCAGTGATCAACCCACCACGTCATGTACCACACTCTTTGAAAGAAAAGCTAAAGCAAACCTTAGAAAAGAAAGTGAAGTCTGGTGTCCTTGTCAAATTGGATGAGCAACTGACTGGGTACACAACCTTGTAATTGTTGAAAAAAGAATGGATCCTTACGTTTATGTCTTGACCCAAGAGAGCTCAACCAGGTGGTCAAGCGAGAGCACTACAGGATACCCACTGTACAAGAAATTTCAAGTGAACTTGCGGGCAAAACAGTATTTTCAACTGTAGATCTCAAGGATAGATACTGGCAAGTTGAACTAGACGAGGCTAGCTCTTACCTGTGTACGTTCAATACCCCATTTGGACGATACCGTTTCACTAGAATGCCATTTGGGTTAAAGTCGGCAAGTGAAGTCTTTCAAAAAAAAAAAAAAAAAAAGAACGAAACAGTATTTGAAGGAATTGAGGGTATCCACATTGTTGCGAACAATGATGACATTATCATTGCTGCCAGCTCAGTAGAAGAACATGATCATATTCTTCAACAAATGCTTGACAGAGCTATGGAATGATGTTAAGCTTAATTTTGACAAGTTTAAACTTCACATCAGTGCTGTCAATTATCTTGGTAGTGTGATTTCTCATCAAGGAATGAAACCTGACCCAGCCAAAGTCAAAGCCATAGCAACCATGCCAATTCCATGTGACAAGCAAGCTGTTCGTCGTCTGCTTGGAATGATCAATTTTCTGGCACCTCACATTCCAAACATGGCAATTGTCACAGCACCTTTACGAGACCTTATAAAAACTGATGTTCATTTTCAGTGGGGTCCGGCAGCAGTGAGTGCCTGGAAACAAGTCAAAGACATTCTTTCTACAGATCCTATTTTACAATTCTTTGACCTAGCTGTGAAGAGTATGATTCAGGCTGATGCAAGTCAGCATGGTTTGGGAGCTTGTTTGATGCAAAGAGGCAAACCTGTTGTGTATGCTTCCCGCAGTCTATCGCCAGCAGAACACAATTATGCGCAGATAGAAAAGGAGCTCCTTGCGATTGTCTTTGCATGTACTAAGTTCCATCAGTTCATATACAGATGTGCAAACAGACCACAAACCCCTAGAGTCAATTGTCAAAAAGCCACTTCATAAAGTCTCTCCTAGACTGCAATGCATCTTACTTCGTCTGCAGAAATATTATCTTGTTCTCAAGTTTGTCAAAGGAAAGTACCTTCACGTTGCTGATACTCTGTCAAGAGCATTCTGTGATGACTCACCTTGTGAAGATTTAGACAGTGGAGAGATTGAGGCAGCTGTTCATGTAGTACAGAGCCAAGAATGAAGGATCTTAGAGTGGCCACAGAAGATGACAGTCAATTACAACAGCTAAGAGATGTCATAGAGAGAGGTTGGCCCAACAACATCACTAACCTACCACAACAACTACATGAATACTGGAAGGTGAGGCAAGATTTGTATGTGGCTAACAATTTGATTTTTATGGGTAGTTGTTTAATTATTCCTTCCAGCAGACATCAGTTGGTATTGAAGGCTATTCATGAAGGTCATCTTGGAATAGACAAATGTAAGGCAAGGGCTAGGTCTTGTGTGTATTGGCCAGGCATGAATGAAGCTATTGAACAATATGTTAAGAAGTGTTCCGTATGCAACACATATGCCAAAGCCAATCAAAAGGAGCCACTTGTACCACACCCAGTCCCAATGCGCCCTTGGCATACAGTAGGAGCTGATTACTTTACTATCAGTGACCAAGATTACCTGCTAATTGTGGATTATTTTTCCAAATACCCAGAAGTAATTCCTGTGCAATGTAAAACCGCTGAAGAAACTATCAAAGTATTCAAAACTGTTTTTGCACGACATGGCATACCGAACACAGTGATTGCCGACAACATGTCATTTGCCAGTCAGAGTGTCAGACAGTTCTCAAAAGAGTGGAATTTCAACATCTAGTCCACACTATCCCCAGTAAAATGGGTTGGCTGAGCGCAATGTTCAAACAATGAAAATGATTTTTAAGAAAGCCAGAGACAGTGGCACTGATGTGAACTTGGCACTATTGGAATTCCGGAATACATCCATTACTGGAATGATTTCACCATCACAACTTCTAATGGTAAGACATTTGCGCTCCAGTCTTCCAATGATGCCATCACATTTAACAACACCTTACAGCCAGAGTTGTTGAAACAAACTCAAATTCCGACAAATTAAACAACGGACACACTATAACAAGAGTGCCAAACAGCTTTCTCCACTGAAACCAAATGATGTTGTGAGATACCATAATGGATCGTCGTAGACACCAGCTGTAGTTTTAAGCAACACACCACTCCACATTCCTAACGGCAAATGGGACTTTCCTGAGAAGAAACAGAAAACATTTAAAGAAAACAGCTGAACCAAAACCTATGCCAGTAGTTATAATGGATGATGATGAAGTAGAGTCTGAAATGATCCCTAACAGTAGTGGCAGTGTTGGTGGAGAAGTGATACCAACATTGTCAGAACGGCACGCAAGATTTGGACGAGCCATAAGACCACCCAAGAGATACAGGGATGACTGACTTCGTTTTTATTGTAAGGTACTTATTACTTATTGTATGATTCTAAACTTGATTGAATTGTGATTGTGTATGCTACATTTCTTTAGATTTGTGTAGGGTACTTTATCTTGTAGGGTACTTTATCTTGTAGGGAGGGTGTAGCATATTGATGATGTAATACTATGTTATGTAATCAGTGTGTATCAATTAGAATATTAAAGATATCACAGCCCACCCCTTCGCAAAAAGTAAGGGTCTGGTGAAATACACATACTATATCATTCAAAAGGACAGCGGATGCAACTGCTTGTTACGTCAGATGATTCCCTTCAATTCGAACTAAAGTATTGCAATTGCCAAGGCAATTTGTGAATTGGCTACCGCCGAATCTGGGAGGTAGAAATAATTTAGCATCTGTATTTCACCAGACCCTTACATTTTGCGAAGGGGCGGGCAGCGCCATACTATGGAGACAGCATTGCAGGCATGAACAAAGAGTGATAGGGGGAGTGCCCTTGAGGCCAAGGTACTCATTTTTTGGCCGAACTAGAGAAACACGTGCCTTGCTACAACCCTCAGAGCAAAATGTAATATGCAATTTGTTGGGAGTATGCAACTATAGCATGTTACAGAGGTAATGTAATAGAGGTGCACCAATATGACTTATCAAGCCAATAAACAAAGCCAATCTAATATGGTGGCATAGACCTTTTCTCTGTTGATAGTACCTAAACAGGTGTTACTATTACTAGAGCACAAGTGCCCATAAATAGATGTTTAAGTATATCTGTATCTGCTGCTTGTTTATACATGTTACTGATTCGATACCAAGACAAGGCCACTATAGCTGATAACCGATAGCTGATTCAATTATCGGTACACCTCTAATATGTAACAAATTACATTTTAAGAGTAATGACCGCAACTCTTGTGTATGCATGTGTGCATATGGCTACTTACTAGGTAATGATCCAGACATAGGATAACTTTTATGACAAGTGTGTGTGCCTGGAAATTTTTGAGGTAAGTACATTTTACGGCTGGTCTCATCCAGTTGTTACCACCATAAAGGCTACTGCTTTAGGTGTGGTAGATGAGGGTTGTCTTTACTAGTGGTAGCAGATGGATCACCAATTTGTTATGTTATGTTTGTAAAATCCATGTACACAGCATGTAAGCGTGTCATAGTAAATCTTTTGGCAAATTCCATGGCTCATTCAACTACTCTGATTAATGCTATTAAGATAGTCAAGGTGTCTGTGATAAAAATTTAGCAAAATTTTAAGTACCTTTATCAACCACAAACACCAAGAAAACGCATATCGCAGAAACTTTCTGGCAAATATAGTAGCGCGCTCTCATACACACACACGCACACGCTCTCATACAGATACGCACACACCCATCACACACGCTCTCATACACATACGCACACACCCAACACACACACGCTCTCATACATATACGCACACACCCATCATACACACGTACATGTACACGTACGCAAGCACGCACGCACGCACACACACACACACACACACCTGGTGATTGTCCCATCAATATCTGACACTATGATCTTCTCTGTATAGTCCCACAAGTACAATGTACACTCAGCAACACAAGTACCCTGTACACATGGCACAGTATCACACGTACAATTATTAATGGTGCTACTACCTGAAATTTAGTTGTCACTGAAAACTTCATTTCATTCATTCCATCTTTTAAATCTAAAAGTTTCTAATGGAACAGACCACTGATAACACTGGGCTATTTATAGTCTGTCTACACACCAGCTGATCTGAGGTAAGGAACAATGACTTGTGGTATCTCTTTCTCTTCATTGATCGCTGCCTGCGAGGCAGTGTGCTACTTGCCTCTTCTTCATCACTTGAGATGCTGGCACTGAGGTGACGACGCATGGAGGACATGTCGTCCTATAAAAGAAGAGAGCTCCCAACTGCATGACTAACACCAAGCAAGCCAACAACTACATGATTATTAACCTAATTAATGCTTAGCTGTAAGTAACTGGCCAATTTGAAAATAACTTTGATCTAAAATGACTGTTTAATTAGAGTATATACTATTAGAGTAATTAAACACATTTCTGCAAGCAAATAGGATCTGTGAAAACCCGACACAATCATGCATTTTTCAAATTCCTGTTTATTAAATATTTATAATGTACTTAGCCAAGTGTATGCTCTGTTGAGTGATAATATCGATAGTTTGATACTCGCAATCAAAAAATCTTTATTGCGACACGATGATTACTGCCAACTATTGCGATACTGCGGTAAGATTATTAAAAACATTGTTACCAAGTTTATTTAACTGTTTTGTAATTCTTTAGGCTTGCTTTTCTGTGAAATGTTTGGTTGCAAGGCTATAACAAGCTATATATATATATATATGTTGGCCGCCCATGCAATTAGTCGAACGCTTCGCAAAGGGTTTAAAATCCTACTAAAAATACTGCTTGAGAAGCTGGCCTAGCTGTTTTATAACTACTTGGTTTGTTTTTTCATGAAAAGTTTGGCTGCAGGGCTGTAACAAAAATTGTTAAAATATCGGCCGCCCACACTATTAATTACCTAATTAATGAGCTTACAAGAATAGTAAAGTGTTAATCATACTTAGCATGTTTATTTGTCCATTGAATACTTGGAACTTGATTAAAAATCATCACACCTCAATCAAAAAGTATAATAATACTTCAATATCTATTGTGATATTGATTTTTCTACTATCGCTCAGCACTAATGCTCTGGCAAAGTGTCAATATCATATGCCTGTGAGCTACTATAAAGTAGCAAAAGAAGAAAAATCGATTTGTACAGTAAGTACAGGGAAAATAAATTACAGGTGCTTACCAAAACAGTTGTAACTTACGAGCAGACTGACATATGGAGTTGCAATTTACACCATCATGTTTGGGGAATTGATTACTGGGTGAGTTTTTCCTTATATCACCTTTCTTCACTATAGTAGACCCTTGGTTATCCGACCCTTGTTATTCTGTAACCTTGTTTATACGAAAATGGAAATGACTGTTCTATTAGAGTATTTCGAGTACAGGTGTATGTTCTATTAGAGGATTTTAACAGAGCTCTGTATATAAATGTATGGGCTTCAGTTATCCGAACTATTCACTTATCTTACCATTGCCTGAGACACACTGAGGTTCGGATAACCGAGGGTCTACTGTACATACAAAGGCGAAATAAATTACAGAAAAATCAACCGCGTATTATTTCAACACAAACGCCCATAGCTTGCATATCCTTGGGTCTACTGCAACGAAACAAAGATTTTCGAGCTCCTATTGAGTAGGTGAATAAGATGATATCCAGGGTTTTTTTGCTGTTAGGCCTTTTCTTCACTAAAAACAAAGTGTTTTTTAAAAATAATACACAAGTATTTCACCCATTGTACTCAATGCTTATGCAATCATGTCGGGCTGTCACAGATCCGGTTACATATGCTGTGCAACTATATACTGAGCATAAAGTTACCTCCTTTTTGTCCATACTGCTGTCCTGTGAACGACCCCATAGCCATGAAAATCTATTTGAACCTTTCTTGGGCATAAAGTTCTTGACAAGCTGATCTTGCACCAACTAAATACAAGACATCAATGCAAAACCAACATGATTAATTATGACATACCGATGGAAGTGGTTGTTGAAATACTAATATAGAC